>NC_051862.1:181656918-181956918 GCF_015732765.1 Culex quinquefasciatus | reverse complement strand
GGTAGTCTTTAAAAAGACTGTGAATTTTGTTTTGAAATAACTCTGAGCTTAGGTAGTAAAAAATACCGCAGCTCTAGTGTCCGTTCACCACGAAGGTTCGCAAGACACTGACTGATTTATTCGATCGAACTGGTTACTCTCGGCGGCCTGGGTTTGGTGCCCTCCTTCGGGGAGGCCCCTTACTGCCAGCCTCGAGTCGTCCGATCGATGGCGCGGGTCGCAATGCCACTTTTCCACGATCCAGGCCAGGCCTCTGAGCGGCCTCTGCGAGCGCGCGATTTCTCAGTGAAAGAAGTGGATTAAAATCAACTTCTCGTCGTCGTTAGGTTGCACGAGAAAACTAGCCTTTCGAAATTTGCGCGCAAAGTTGCTCTAGAGAGGCAACAGCAACAGCAAAAAAAAAAAAAAGCATGCATTTGTGCAACTCTCAACTGCACACCAGAGATTGCACAACGGATCCCTCCGTCACGGAAAATGCAGCAAATTTGATTTGTGTCAGGAAAAAAAATCGAACCCCTCGCGAGTCCGGAAGCCGCCGATTCCCGTTCCCGATGCGATGATCTGCGGGATCCGTGGGACAGCTGCTAGGCTGCGACGATGATGTGGGAAAGTTTTAAAGGGAAAATACTGCGCAACCCGTGGAGTGTGGGTTTATTTTTAGCTCAATGAATCCCACCCTCGCTCCGGCGATGCTTTAAAAACCGCGCCGGATGAAGGACGAACAGAGAGAGCAATAAATGTATTATTCTATAGCAAGAGCTAGGATCCTGTGCAGCAGCCCTTGAAAACAGGACACGTGCGGCGTTGCCAAGTTGAACGAACGGTGGTGGGAGCTTTAAATGGTTAGATGTGCTAAATGTAGGGGAGGAACGTATTAGGGAATGCATGTTTTCAGAATCTATTCTATAACGGCCTAAACTATTTTATCAGACATTTTTGGTAAAACCTCACTATCTGTTAAAGTAAAAAAACCCTTTAAAATTTTAAAGGGGTAACGATCATTACATAGGTATTTGGTATCTTAAAAAAAATAAGGCTAAAAATTAACAGTTAAATTAGAGCGTCCAATTTCCCGTCCAGGGAAAAATTTCTTTGGAATTCCCGGAATTTACCGAAAAAAACATTTCACGTTTCCCGGGAAATTTGTAAATTTCCCGGGAAATCCTGAAATTCAATCGAAAGTATACATTTTCTCAACTTATTGGGACTTTTTTTTAAATAAAAAAATAGTGAAAGAAATCAACTCACTGATAAGCTCAATAAGTAAATGACAGTAAATTGAATTGAATAATTTACTGTTTTTATTGAACTCATTTATAAGTTCGTCTAAAGATTTCATTTCATGGTTTATTTCAGAAGATATTGATTTCTGAAGCATTCACAACTGGAAATAGATCTTGTTTAATTATTGGGCAACAAGAATTACGATATTATGGATTTGAAATAAATTATTAAAATTTTGGTAAGTTTTTAAAGGAAAATTGTTGCTATACCTCGAGAATTCACAGTTTAAAGTTGAAAATTTTAAGAGCACTAGTGCTACCAAGGGCGTACGTAAAAGATTTAAATATGAAACTACTAAACTACTTTTTGGCTGTGAAAATTGTTTTAACCGAAGGCATTATTAATTTATTGCATTTTTAAAAAGTATTGAAAAAGGTGCCAAAAAAATGCAAACATTTACAAAAAAAAAAAAAAAAAACTCGCTCCAAATATTAGAGAAATTTGAGTTATGATTGCTTAAAAATGGTATTGCAAGTGAAAAAAAAAAAAGAATTCAATGCTTATCTATTTATTCGTGAGCTTAAACTAGTAAATTTATTCTGGGAAAAATATAACAGCTTAATTATCAATATTATTTCTTATTATATTATATTCTATCAAACTAGTCACAGAGACAAATTTGAAAGCAATTTTATGGTTTTGAAGCCTGGACACCACTATGATTAAAAAAAAGTATACCTACTTTTTAACAAAAAAAAATCCTTATAATTATTTTTTGCTGTTTTGTGTAAAGTCAGCTTATAATTTTAGAAAATTTAAATATTTCCTTGAAATTAAATGATTTTTTATAGGCAGTCAGGGCATTAATTGATCCTCGCTCTTATTTTTACTATTTCATACAATGTTGTTGCAAAATAGTTATCAGAACCAAGATCAGGTAATTTTTTGATAAATTTTAAATTTCCCGGGAATTCCCACGATTTTCCGGAAAATTTGTTGAAAATTTCTCATTTCCCTAGAATTTTGTAACCACGGGAAATTGGACGCTCTTAGTTAAATAAAATAAAAATGACAAAATAAACATATTAAATAAAATACATTTTGCAGACAAACTTAATGACACACCCAGAAAATTGAATTGACAGTGCAAGTTAGTATTTGAAGATGCTCAAAATATCGTTTGTGTTTGGGCCTTATTATTTGTCGGAAAACAAATCATTATCAGCTAAAACTCAAAAACAAAAGCAACAGTTCAAAAAACATTTAAGAAGCATTCAAAAAAGTATCACATCAATTAAAATTAAAAAAGATTAAAAAAAATCGTCAAAAGTGAAAGAAACCACTTTCAGTGACCAAACTCTCTTACGCCCAAATCTGTTTTTATAATATTGAATTTTTTGCTTATTCAGGAGATCTATTTGCGCACTTTTGTCTAGGAAAATGTTTTTCTTGCTTAATTTTTAGTATTTTAATTTGCATTTATCATGTTTAGTTTATGTTCCTTTCTGATTGTGTTTGGCTTATTATATAACCTCCTATAATTGCACAGTGGTCCAGATTGCAAAATTATGCGGAAAATTGATTTTCAAAAAAAAAAAGTGAAGTTTCGGACCTTTAGTGTCTTCAAAAAAGTTGTTGAAAATAGAAAGGGGCAACTTTTGTATTGGTTGATTCTTTTCGGGATTTTTTTGTCATACTAAAAAGTGGTTGGGCTTGCCAATCCAAGCAACTTTTTCGCAGACACCAAAATTTTATCACGCAATCTACGCCTTCTACGACCAAATTTAGAGGAAGCATCTATTCAACCCTGAGCAATTCTCTGCAAAACGGTCTTTTTTCATCAATTTTAATTTTTGTATTTTTTAATCCGGCTGAAACATTTTTGGTACCTTCGGTATGCCCAAAATCCATTTTGTATCTTTAGTTTGTCCATATAATTTTTCATACAAATTTGGCCGCTGTCCAATGATTTATGAAAATTCAAAAATTTGTATCTTTTGAATGAATTTTTTGATCGATTTGGTGTCTTCGGCAAAGTTGTAGGTATGGATACGGACTACACTGGAAAAAAATGATACACGGTAAATTTTTTTGTTTTTGTTTAACTTTTTGTCACTAAAACTTGATTTGCAAAAAAAAAAAAACACTAGTTTTTATTTGTTTGTGCAAAAAATCTTTGACCGAGTTATGTATTCTTGAATCAATACTGATTTTTTCAAAAAATCGAAAAATTGGTCGCAAAAATTTTTCCACTTCATTTTTCGATGTAAAATCAAATTTGCAATCAAAAAGTACTTTAGTGAAATTTTGATAGAGTGCACCATTAAATACATTTTAAGGTGACTTTTTGGAAAATAATCACAGCTTTTCATTTTTTTTAATTAGTGCACATGTTTGCCCACCTTTGAAAAACATATTTTTGAAGAGCTGAGAAAACTCTCTATACTTTACTTTTTTGAACTTTGTTGAAACGACTCTTAGTTGCTGCGATATTGCCATGCAAAGGTTTAAAAACGTGAAAATTGATGTTTTCTAAGTCTCACCCAAACAACCCACCATTTTCTAATGTCGATATCTCAGCAACTAATGGTCCGATGTTAAAATATGAACATTCGTAAAATTTTCCGATCTCTTCGAAAAAAATATTTTCAAAAATTTTAAACCAAGAATAACATTTTAAAAGGGCGTAATATTGAAAGTTTGGCACTTTTAAAATGTTAGTCTTAATTTAAAAATTTTAAAAATATCTTTTTTTAGTAACAAAAAGTTAAATAAAAAATCGCAAAAAATTTGTTACCTTGTATAATTTTTTTCAGTGTAGTCCGTATCCATACTACTACTTTGCCGAAGACACCAAATCGATCGAAAAATTCCTTCAAAAGATACAGATTTTTGAATTTTCATACATCATTTTTGTATGGACATCTGCCAAATTTGTATGGAAAATCATATGGACAAACTAATGGTGCAAAATGGCTTCTTTGGGCATACCGAAGGCACCAAAAAAGTTTCAGCTGGATTAAAAAATACAAAAAAAAAATCGAATGACCGAAATCTGAGAGAACTGCTCCCCTTCAAAAATCATTTTTAGAACATTGCAATTCAGGGTAAAGTTTGAGAGAAAAGTGACGTTCGGCGCACTTTTAGAGCTCTAAAAACAAACAGTTCTGTTTTTGTCAATTTAGACGTAAGCGTCAAAAGTTAACAGTCATTTCAAGGTAAAAAAAGAAGATTTGAAATAAAAATTTAACTTTATGTTTTTCTTTGCAATTTTGCCCGCTGAATCTGAATCTGCCCTCAGAGTTGAGCCAAATTGTAAAAACCCGGTTTTTGGTTTCTATGTAATTTTTATTTATTTATTTTTTTTCTATGTAGACCCAAAATATGACTTAAAATTGATTGCGAGATAAAATTTTGATGTCTTCGACAAAGTTGCTTGGATTGGCAAGCCCACCAACTTTCTAGAAACTAAACATAAAAAAAAAAGATTTTCAAAATGAATCATCCTAATCGTGACCCGGAGTTTTGGCCCCGGTTTAACCTTGAAATTAGGTCGTTATCTCAGTCCAGGTGTATGAGGCGTCTACCTGGATAAACTACCTGTCTCAGTAGAGTCACTGGTTGGCAATCGGACTCACAATCCTAAGGTCGTCAGTTCGAATCCCGGGATGCCTTGGATCCTTCGGACACCAAGTTTTGAGTAGAACGCGTTCATTGGATTAAGGATTATTTAAATAACTTTGGATGATCTATTAGCTGTTCTGGATTTAAGAGATGAATGTATAATATGATTCAGGAATATGTACTCGACGACTCGACTCAAGAAACTATTAACGTTCCCCTCCTACGTGCAACCGCGCACAACTCTTAAACTCCATTCGAGTTCAATAGTCCTCTGGGCTGGCGTTTATGTTATTATCCCGATTTTCGTTGCGCGATAACATTCGACCCCTGCTGCAGATGATGGCGATGGCCGTTGAACAGAAGAGGGTGCATCCTTTAGCTGCTCTGCCACCACCACCGTCACGAGGGAGTGTAAATATTCGATAGGGGCTGCAGATAGCCAGATAGACAAATGCATACAGAGTGCATCCGATGCATTTCACATGGCACTCGTCGAAATTTGCTCTCAGGGCATTGCCTGATGCCTGATGGAAGCTTCGAATTTCGACCCCTTATCAACGTCTTTTGTGTGTGGGAAACGGTTTTGAATCAATTTGCTAGCAAACAAATTTGTTAAATTGAAAACAAAATAACACGTCAGATTATTTGTGAAAGTTGTCATGTAACTCCCATCAAATTGCCTCGCTTAATCGTCTTGTTACTTTGTACGAGCAAAAAAAAAACAACATCGCGTCTACACACTTTCCAACCCACCAGCCTGACTTCCTTCCTGGGACCAAGCCGTACACCAAATATCAATTATAGTGCAGCGTGCAAAAACTGCAATCTCTTTCCACTGCTGCAGCAGCCATCAGGAACAGCCGGCTGCTGCTGCTGCTGCTGCACCAATTTTCCTACGCTGGACGAGTGAAAGGTCCACTTTTGCACCCTGTGGCAATGATCAGCGCAAAAAAACGAGGCAAATCGCCGCCTTCCATACGATTAATCGGTTATGCTCGCCTCCCCCTCGATATCATCCACATCCTCGCCAAGTTGTCTCCGTGCTCGATTTAGCTCATGTGCAGGCTTAGTAGCATCAAAGGTTTTTTTTTTGTTTTTTTCAAAGAATTTAAGCAAAAAAAGACATTATTTTTGTTCGTATGCATCTTTCTTAAAAATTCCAAAATTATTTGTGATTATTTTAATGCCTCATATTATTAATTTATTTCATTCCTGTTTTTTTGTTATTCACTTGACAGTGAATAACGTGGTTTGTGGATGGTCCCATGAAGACTTTTCATTCTTGTTTTTTTGGGGGCTGCCGTGGCTGACTGGTTATGGTGTTCGCTTTGTAAGCGAAAGGTTCTGGTTTCGATTCCCATGTACTCCCAACGCGAAAGTTAAGAACACAGAAATTTAAATGATGAATAAAAACAAAAAATCTAAGACGCTCGAGGCTGGGTTCGATCCCCCGTCCTTTGGGTTGGTAAGCAAAAATGCTAACCACTAGGCCATGACAAATTAATGAGCTTAGACTGGAAATAGGAATACTGTTACAGGGAGCGAGTTGTGGCTATTACCACGGCAAATAGTGTCCAGGGCATTCGTGGAAATACAAGGTCCCATCCCAGAGGGTCCCGGAGTACCAAAGCTTCTTAGCATGGTGCTCCCAACGAATACAACCAAATCTCGGAGCGTATGGTGGTGTGTCCCCACGCTTCTTCCTCCCCTGTCGATTCAGAATTGTGTTGTTGTTCGATCACTCTGTGCTCAAACTCAACCCACTTCAAACGAATCATGTCTCTGCGATACGACTTTACGCAGTAGGCCTGGCCGCTTTAACGCTTGTGATGTTTCAATGCATTCCGATGCAATGGCACACTATAAATGTTAATAAATGACAAGAAAAGTGCTAGGCGTAATCTAACCTAACTCTCTAGAATCCCTTCGAAAGATTGGCTGCGGTAGGGCCTGATAAGATTAGATTAGAAGACTATTTTCAACTTATTTAGATGAATTTCAAAAAAGGAACGATTTCGACGAACCTGCATTGATTTAATACTTGAAATCAACTTCGTTTTTATGGAATTCAAGTGGATCGAGTAAAATGAAAAGAGTGGAAAACAGCTGCTCACAAACACAAATGCAGAATATCCCGGCATAAAAACTGAAAAACTGAAAAACACAAAGAAAGCGACCACCACAACCATCCTGTGGCATTCGATCGCATCCTGTGTGTGTGTGCCTTTCAAAACAAAGCTGCTGGCTGCTTCACCACGTTCAAAACCCTTGTTGGTTCATTTATGCAGGTATCCGTTCACATGTTATACGAGCCCGGATGATGCAGGAGTGCAACCTCAAAATTTGATCCAAGGAAAGGGTCCGGCGCATTTGGTATCAAGGTCACACCCGCAGCTGTCGTGTTCAATTTTGGTTGTTACACGGTGAAGTTCTGAAACTTTTCGATGAAACGACTCATTCGGCGAAACGACACACTTCCAGGGGCGTCCTAGTCTTTTGTCACGATCGAGGCTCCTCAGTGGCATCGATCGCTCATAAAACCCATACGTTAAACGGTGTCGTGTACTGTGATGTGATGATGTTTTCACCAACAACAGTCGTCTTTCGAGGCCACTCTCTCCGGACTCGATCGGGCTCTTGATGTTCCCTCGAAGACACCGTCGTCGACGGAATATGGGACGCCGAGTGCGCTGCTCCTCCGGGATGGCTAACCAATGATAATGAGCCTCTCGATTTAAACGAGAGGGGAGAGTCAACTCGAGTCTAGAGGCCTCTCTTGGAGACGACTTCGGACCGCTATGTTAACCTTCTTTGTTCAAACTGGGCGCGCGCCGTCTTGAGGGTGTTCTAGATCTGGCCGCTCCCCGGCTCTGGTTGGCCTTTTGGGTCCCACCACGACTTTGTTCGATGACGGTTGATATGAGAGAGGGGTACGTACGTACTGTCTCACGACTTTTTCCTCTGGCGGCCAAAAGGTCCGCCGAGGGCACATAAACACCTTCGCATTTAGTTGCTTGTCATCCATCAAAGTTTATGAGCGAAGCAATAACAACTCTTTTTTTTGTGGTCGAAAGACCCCTCGTCGTAAGCCAACCCTATACGACGAACTTCCTTTCGCCGAATCTGTGCGAGATCCTTTCTCTTTTGTAGATCATCGCGAGCCGAAGGCCCTGGGCCGGTGAAGGTTAGGCATATACATGGACACGGTGTTTTTATGTGCGTTTTTTTTACAAACATAAAATTCTGAAATCTTACTTTTGATTTCTAAATTTTAATGCTGAAAAAATCATCATTATAGTTTCCTGAAAATTTTAAGACGGTTTTTTGAACTTTGTTATAACTTCAAACTGGAACTTGGGCAAATGGTAGAATAATGCGAATTTAATCCATTTCTTTTTCTTACTGATCATTTGATTAACATTTTTTCCAAGAATCACTATCAAGTTTTTATCAATCCAATCTCTTCCTAATAAAATTAGTGTCCTGTGCAAAAATTAAAAAAAAATATTTCACTTAAAAAAATCTCAAGCGGTTTGCGAATGATCACTTATTTTTATTTATTTATTTTGAACAATTGAATGACCAAAGAATCTAATTTTTATTCTGGAATAAAGTGTATAAAATGTTGCAAATATTTTTCAAAGTGTATGTCGCCCCTTCTGTTTATTTTTTTGTGTAACTTTTGATAAAGGGATATCAACTTTGCCCAAAAACGAAAAGTTTTTGTATTTTTTTCATGAAAAATACTTTTTTCCGAGTTTTGAGTACAAACACGTTTTCGATTAAGGAAAAGAAAAAGTGTAATTGGGCCTTTTCAAATGTTGAAGTTGATTTAACAATTTTGAACATTTTTTTATTTGAATGTTCGCTTGATTCTAAAATAATTTGATTTCGATTGTAAATTTTGATTTTACATCTAAAAATTATGCCATAATATTTTTTTCGACTTTTTCTTGTTTTTCAAAAACTTATATTTTTTCGAAAAAATGGCAACACTGTCAAATCAATATTGAGAAATTTTTAATCAGCTTGTGCCATCTATCGAAGATAGCATTTTTGACGATGAATTTTTTTTGTCATCTAAATTTTTTTGAGTGTACAAGCTTTGCCCAAGACATTAATTCGATTAAAAATTCACATGGTACTTGGTAAAATATGCTGTCAAAGTTTTACTGTGCCAATAATGGAATCGAAAATCTTCAAAAATTATACATGAAAGGTTATATTGGTAAAACGAAATTACGAATAATTCATAAAAAAAAATAATTGTATTTAAAAATCATTCTACAAATTTGGTAACTATAAAGTAATTAAAAAAAAAATGATTTTCAAATGTATTTTTTCATTTATTTATTCATACAATTATTTAAGTTTCTTTAATACCAAACCTTACAATCCCCATGAAGTTGGGTCTTTTTGGAAAGATGGTATCAGAATCGCTAAATCTAGAAAAGCCGGTTACCTGACTTCACAGCCTGTTAAAAACCCACAAAAAAATTGAAAAACTGACACAAAAATGAGTAAATCACAAAAATTTCAAAGATACTGATTGATGGTTGAAGAACAGGGCCAATAAAATCAGAAACAAATTTCAACTAAACAAGATAATTTCCAATAAAAGTTCTAAAATGAATTAAGACTAGCATAAAACAAGATAATTTTAGTTAAAATGAGTTACTGGTCATGGAAAACATAAAAATCATCAAAATAAACAATCAGGTAAAAAAATATTTTTAAAAAACCTTTTAAAAATCCGTTTATTGTCACTTTTTGTTTCAAACCCCCATCTGGAAACGCCGTCCCACAGCTCTCGCGCCCGCTAACTGCCTCATAATTATCCACTTACTTAAAGCCTACGTGTGCCTAATAGCGCAATCGAGCAGCCCCCTTCACGTGCGCGGTGGGGAGTTAAGTGACTTTTTCGTGACGGCGCGGCGTCCATCTCTGTGAACAAAACAAAACGATTTGAGGGACGAACCCCCCGATTTGAATGGCCCCGCGGAGTCTCGTTTCAGCGAAAAAATAGATCTTCACACACTAAAAAAATATGAAAATTACTCTTAACTCAATCTTCAATCTGACAGAAAATTTCAACACATAATCGAAAATTTAACATAATTTTACATCTCAAATAACGTAATCAATACTCAAAAAAGAAAAATTATATTCTGTTTGAAGTGAAATAATATTCATTTGCGTTTGATGTAATTTTATGGCTCATTTGATGCACATAACTGGAGCATCAAAATGAGAGTGATATTCAATCACGTATCTTAATTTTACATCTCAAGAAAATCAATTTTACCCACTTTCAGCTGAATATCTGTGTATTCGCTTCGAAGCGTGCACAACCAGCAAACGTCATTGTCAGCCATCTTGCCTTCACTGGTGCTTGTTCGCTGCTCGAAAAAAATATTATTTTTACTTAAAATGAAGTGCCGTATTAAAAATAAATCGTCGAAATCTATCAGCGAAGTGCGGCTGCCATCCGGCATACTTGGTTGTTGCAGAACCGGACAATTTCCTGAACGTGTGGACAAAGGCCAGTTCCGGAAACTGCCGATGAAACGATGAATCCGGAAAGTAAACTGCCGGTAGGACTGGACTTGCAGAACCGGTGGATTCGGAACGTAAACTGCCGGTAGGACTGGACTTGCAGAACCGGTGGATTCGGAACATAAACTGTCGGCAGGACTGGATTTGCAGAACCGGTGTCCAGTTTGGAAAAGGTCCGCAGCAGCAGTTGAACTCCGGTGGAAGCGGGCTGATCGGAGATGGCCGGTGAACGTTTTGGTTTTGTCAACGAAAGATTAGATCCTTGAAAATATGTTCAGTGGCCACCAAATCAGTGCTTTTTGTTGTTTATCCCGTGAACAAGAGTTTTTTTTTTTGCGATAAGAATGTTTTGTGCAATTCCTCCCTCAAAATGAGTGCTAGTGGTAAACTGCGATAGTTGAAAAAAATAATAAATAATTGTGTTCCGCTGTGAAAATAAACATCTTAACAGAAAAAACAAGCATTTTTGTTTTCTTTATAACCTCAAAAGAAAATGACAGCAGCTTTTCATGTACAGCAGCAGCACGCAAAAACTGGGTCGATTTGAAAATTACATCAACGCAAAATTCAACGCATGTAATATTAAATGCTCAAATGAGCTCCACAAAAGCTTCATGTAATTTTCAAATCGGATGTAATATTCGGTCATTTTGGACGCTCCAGTTATGTGCATCTATTCGACAGAATATTACATGATTATTTTTTGGTGTGCATGAAACTCTGTATGTAGGAGAAAATATGGCGGCGTTAGCATCGAGACATCGAGATTGCAGTGCTGCCAACTGTCAAAATTCTGTGTTGGTCTCTTAAATATTTTCAGATCTGTTTGAATCTACTCTATTTACAATGCTTATATAAATTAATTTGTCCTTAAACTAAAGTAACCATAAATCTGGCACCCCTGCCCGTGCAACTGTCACTTTGGCCGTTCAATTTTTAAGGCTAATTTGCTTGTTGGCTTCGCGAGCGCGAGACGACGCGAACGAAATAATTACCCCATCCGACGGAAGCCGGGGACATCCCCCGGTCCAAATACGGGCCCGCGACATTTCGAAAGGTTCGGCGTCGAGTCGCGCTTGAGGTCTCTCGACGAACAATAGAGGTTCATGGCCCGAGGGGTCCCGCTCTCGCTGGCTGTGGTGTCAAAAGTTTACTCCGTCAAACGGTCGACGCGGCCTAAATGGAGCACCGAAGTGAAATGGAGCGGACCGATCTGACAGATGAGGGTTTCGGTTGACTGAGTCATCTAATTATAGGTGTGGGAGGGGTTCGGTTTTGTTTAAGGTTGTACTGTTGATGATTTATTTACATGCAATCAAAGCATATGAATAATTTGGCAATGACTTCGATTTTTATTAGACTTCGAGGCCCGCTCTTCTGCCAACACAGCATTTTTTTTTATAATTTTGGAAAATCTGCTGGTAGAAATTTGGTTCAGTTTGGCCTCCGGTAATGTTGTATGTTATGATGCGTTGGTATTTTACTATTTATTTTAACAGAAAGCGTCTGTTGGCAAAAAATGGCCCAGGGAGTAAACAATATATTGAAAACGAAAAAAACATGTTTTTTATTAAATTAAATTTTGGCATGACTATTATAAAAGATATTATAAAAAATGCATCATTTGTTGTCGAAACCCTTAAGGCGTCCCAGACCGCCAATTTCAAAAAAGCAATTTTACACAAAATCTGGAAATCGATATCATTTGTATTTTTTTATGCGGCTCTTGCATACATACAAGCTTTCAGCTGTTCATACAAAAATGATTCGTAAATATTCGATGAACTGCATCTTTTGAAGAAATTTTCTGATCGATTTGGTATCTTTGGAAATTTTTTTGTATTGACGAGGGAAATTAAGAAAAAATATGTATTTTTGGTGTGTTTTTTTTTTCGAAATTTTTATGTATGATCTAACTAGTGGTGGGCAGAACCGCTCTTTTTTAGGAGCCGCTCGCTCTTTAAAATGAGCCGCTCTCTTGAACGGCTCTTTGGCTCTTCTTATCTAATCTAATCATACCCTAGCGCAGCCAATCTTTCGAAGGGATCCTGGAGAGTGCCTTAGGTTAGATTACGCCTAGCACTCTTCTTGTCATTTATTATCATTTGTAGTGCGCCATTGCATCGGTATGCATTGAAACATCACAAGCGTTAAAGCGGCCAGGCCTACTGCGTAGAGCCGTATCGCAGAGATGATTCGTAATCGGGTTGAGTTTGAGCAGAATTTGAATCGTTGATCGCCATCTTGGATTTAAACTTTCTAAATCACTTAAGTGTAGTTTATGGGTCATACTTGAGCTCAATTATCAAAAATGCGATAGCGAAAAAAAGGTTTTTTTTGTGATTAGTTTATCCGAAGTTTCGACTATCCGAAGTGAAATTTTTCCGAGGCCTTCGGATAATCGAGTCGGGACTGTTTTTTTTAGAAGTTCATAAAATTTCTTGAGGTAGCTGAGATACAGCGTATAAATCTTTTCTTTCAATTTCTGAAATTTTCAGATCTTTTCGAACAATATCTCGAAAATTTTAAAATTTTAGACTAACATTTGAGCAATTCTCTACGAAATCGGACTTTTTTTTTCGAAAAGATTTTTATTTTTTTTTTCGAAAAGATCAGAAAATTTCACAATGGTTTCATATTTTGACATTGAAAATCGGACCATTAGTTGCTGAGATGTCGACATTAGAAAATTGGGTTTTTTTGGGTGAGACTTAGAAAACATCAATTTTTCTGTTTTTAAATTATTGCATGGCAATATCTCAGCAACTAAGGGTCGTATCAACAATGTTCAAAAAAGCATAATATAGAGAATTTTCTCAGCTTTTCTAAAATAGTTTTTTCAAGAGTGGGCAAACATGGGCACCATTTTTTAAAAACAAATAACTGCTACTATTTCCCAAAAAGTTATCTTAAAATGGCTATAACTTGAAAACGGTGCACTTCATCAAAATTTTACTGGAGTACTTTTTGATTGCAGATTCGATTTTACATCGAAAAATAAAGTTGAAATTTTTTTGCAACCAATATTTCAATTTTTCGAGGAAAAAAACTGTATTGATTCAAAAATTCATAACTCAGTCGAAGATTTTTTGCCCATTCTGGAAATTTCTGAAAAGATGGCATTTGATGTCCCCTAAAACATATCAGAAAATAAAAAAATAAATAAATAAAAAAAGAGTTTTTTTGCAAATCATGGTTCAGTGACAAAAAGTGAATTGAAAAATCACCAATTTTTTTTAACGTGTATCATTTTTTTCAGTGTAGTCCATATCCATAACTACAACTTTGCCGAAGACACCAAATCGATCAAAAAATTCCTTCAAAAGATACAGATTTTTTAATTTTCGTACATCATTTTTGTAAGGACAGCTGCCAAATTTGTATGGAAAATTAAATGGACAAACTAATGATGCAAAACGGCTTCTTTGGGCACACCGAAGGCACCAAAAAGTTTCAGCCGGATAAAAAAATAAAATAATCGAATGATCGAAATCTCAGAGAATTGCTCATTTGAAAAAGGCTTAAATTATCAAAAAATAATAAAATTTTAGGTTTTTTGGCCTAATATTTATTGAAATTGTCAAGATATGATTTCGATTACTATTTTTAAACAAACACAGCTTATTTAAATTATATTAAAACATAAGAATAAGTAAAAGGGCGCCCTTTACTGCACCAACTTTTGGCTGTAAGCTACTTCATTGTGGCTCGATTCGAAATCCAAATTTAGCAGAAGAAAAGCTGTAAACCCTAAACCAGTTTTAACTGGTGCTGCTACTGGTTTACTTGTCGGTCGTGGTTGTTGTTTTTGTCGGCTGAGCTTAAACGCGAAAGACCTGTTCTGGGAGTAAATATGAGCGTGCGCACACACAAACACACATGATGACATTTTAACTCAACAGAAAAAAATAAACATCGTAAAAAGTAGTCTTCCCAGCTTACCCAACTGGGTGGTGCGTTTTTTTTCTAAACGGGGGAGGGCGGTGAACTGGTGGTAATAGGAGTGCGTGGGTGGGTTCCAGTTTTTGTGGATCCCACGAAGAAGAAGGAGACGAAGAGAAACACGCACCATAACCGTTCGAATGGGTTGATATAAAATTGAGTTAAGCTCAATTGAGCAGACATGCTCGTTAGGGTGATTTTTAGGCAGTATTTTGAATATGGGGAAAAGGGTTTGAAATGAAAACAATAAAAATTTATAAATAAGAATATGTTTTTTAAGTCTAAAAAATATTTTATACTAAAAATTGACAAAAAAAAGTTTCATAAGCAAAAAAAGACGATTGATGATTTCAGTAAAATATAAAAAAAATTAAAAACAAAAATTTAAAGATATTAATCACCCTAGTCAGCCTGACTAGCCAAATCGGGCAGCCCAAAAAGACAAAAACGAATAAAAAAAGTTCGAGTGTCTGCCATGGTTTTCGTCACCGATCCCGACCGAATCAGTCGCCGTTTTTGGCTCGCGGTGGCCTTTTGTTTACCCCGTCTGGGGGTCGCTTTGTTTTCATAAAGCATCAATTGAGCAAGGCAATTGACAAAACGAGTTTCTCCACTGCCGTTCGCCCGGCCAGGCTGGGCCATTCGGGCCGTCAAAGTGCGTTAATCATAATGCCACACGAGACCGAGAGAAAAAGAAGAAATCAAGAGACATCGCGCGCCTGGGTAACAACGTCCCGAGTGGGGGTGGAGAGAAGGTTGTTGACGAAATTTGTTTTGTTGATTTTATGTTGATTT
Organism: Culex quinquefasciatus; assembly: GCF_015732765.1. Classification (NCBI taxonomy): domain Eukaryota; kingdom Metazoa; phylum Arthropoda; class Insecta; order Diptera; family Culicidae; genus Culex; species Culex quinquefasciatus. The sequence goes on along the minus strand of NC_051862.1, from coordinate 181,941,777 downwards.
TATGGGACTTTAAAAAATAATAAGATAGTTTTTACACTTTTTTACATCAAACATCAACAACAAATTATAAGTATGATGCCAAATCAGTGAAAAAATATAATTAATTAACTTTTCATTCAATACAAAAATATTTCGTTGCTTGTGAGCTATCTTTTGACACGTCCTTTCTTTTTACAGTAGACGTGTCATAAGATAGCACACAAGCGACAATCTATTTTTTTTGTAATATTGGTTGAAAATCATTATTTTGAATTTCCACTGACTCGGATTGGGGGCTCGCGGGCGCGATATAAGCAGATAAGTGTCCACTTTTAATGACTGACCACTTAAGAGGGGAAACGGTCGGCGAGGTGCACACTGACACACGCACGAACGCACTTGGCTTGAGTTTGCCAGCGCAAACATGCACTCGGCATGCTGGATGGAATACTTGCACACATACAAACAGCTTCGGTGCGTACGTGCGTTTTTTCGGATAAAGCTTGTGTCTTGACTTTTGGGGTTTGTTTTAACGGCTTTTTTAATAATCGACCAGTTTTAGACCAGAAAATTTGCAAAAAAGCTTTAACTTTATTCTCAAAATTTTAATTTTATTCAAAATCATAAATTTGTTCTATTTATTTTTAAAACATTTTGCATCATTTGTTTGTCCATATAAATTTTTGTACCTGAAAATTAAAAAAAATTTAACCGTTGAAGGAATTTTTTGATCGATTTGGTGTCTTCGGCAAAGTTGTAGGTATGGATAAGGACTACACTGGAAAAATGTGATACACGGTAAATTTTTTTTTGGATATTTTTAATTCCACTTTTTGTCACTAAAACTTGATTTTCAAAAAAAAAAAAAACACTGTTTTTAATTTTAATACCAAGTTATGAATTTTTAATCAATACTGATTTAAAAAAAAAAAACTACCAGTCGCAAAAAAAATTCAAAACTACCGGTCGCAAAAAAATTTCAACTTAATTTTTCGAAGTAAAATTAAATTCGCAATCAAAAAGTACTGAAGTGAAATTTTGATAAAGTGCACCGTTTTCAAGATATAGCCATGTTTAGGATTTTTTCTTTAAAAAAGTCGCAATTTTACATTTTTTTTAAATTAGCCACTTTGAAAAAAATATTTTTGAAATGCTGAGAAAATCTTCTATATATTGCTTTTTGAACTTTGTTGATACGACCCTTAGTTGCTGAGATATTGCCATGTAAAGGTTTAAAAACAGGAAAATGGTGTTTTCTAATTATCAATGTTATAATACGAAACAGTCATGAAATTTTCCGATTTTTTTTAAAACAACATTTTCAAATTTTTTAAATCAAGACTAACGTTTCAAAAGGGCGTAATATTCAATGTTTGGGCTTTTTGAAACGTTAGCCTTGATTTTTTAAAATATTGAAAATCGGACCATTAGTTGCTGAGATATCGACATTAGAAAATGGTGGGTTGTTTGCATGGCAAATGGGTACTATTTAAAAAATGAATAACAGTTACTGAGACTTTTTTTGAAAAAGTTCCTTAAAAATGGCTTTAACTTGAAAACGGTGCACTTTATCATAATTTCAATAAAATACTTTTTGATTGCAAATTCGATTTTACATCGAAAAATTTTTGAGACCTGTATTTTGTTTTTTTTAAAATAAGCATTGATTCAAATTTTTTCAACTCGGTCGAAGATTTTTTGCCCATTCTGGACATTTCTGAAAAGTTGGAATTTTATGTCCCCTAAAACTCGGCTTCGGCTGCCGATCCCCTTAGCACACATGGGTTCGATTCCCGCCCATCTCATCTGGGTGTTTCCTATTTTTTTTATTACTCTAAAAGTGAATGAATGAGCAGAAATCAACGCAATGTCAGCAACTCTCTATCAAAACCGGAAATGGATTTTATTTGTATTTTTGGATTTGGCTCAAACTTTGTGGGGGCCTTCCCTATGACCAAAGAAGCTATTTTGTGTCATTGGTTCACCCATTCAAGTCTCCATACAATTTTGGCAGCTGTCCATACAAAAATGGTACTTAAATATTTGAACAGCTGTAACTTTTGAGAGAATTTCCTGATCAACTTGGTGTCTTCCGCAAAGTTGTAGGTATTGTTGAGGACTTTTGAAAAAAAAAGAAAAGAATAAGTACACGGAAAAAAATTTGCCGATTTTTTATTAACATTTTTTTCACAAAAACTCAATTTTCCAAAATACGTATTTTTTTTTATTTTCGAGATTTTTTGATATGTTTTAGGGGACAAAACCCTGCAAAATTTGAGTTATATAGAAAAATTGTCAAAAAATCTTTTTGGAAAAAAAATCGAAATTTTTTGCCAAAAAAAATTTGACCTCAATTTTTTATGTAAAATTGAATTTGCAATCGAAAAGCACTTTATAGTTTTTTTTATTAAGAGCTCCGTTTTCAAGATATAGCCACCGAATGTTTGATTTTACCGAAATATTTACAGTTTTTTGATTTTTAAAAAATAGTGACCATGAGTGACCATTTCTGAAAATATTTTTTTGGAAAAGTTCAGAAAAATTGCTATGAGATTGTCTAAGAGACATTGAAGATTGGACCTCTGGTTGCTGAGATACAGCGGCATAAAGAAAAATAAACCGGAAAATTGAAGTTTTTTAAGTCTCACCCAAACAACCTACCATTTTCTAATGTCGATATCTCAGTAACTAGGGGAAATTCTCGTATGTTTGGCAGGTTAATCATTTTTTCTTAACTTTTCAAAAAAATATTTTCAGAAATGGTCAATCATGGTCACTATTTCTTACAAATATTTCGTTAAAATCAAACTTTCGGTGGCTATATCTTGAAAACGGAGCCCTTAAACAAAAAAACTGTTGAGTGCTTTTCGATTGCAAATTTAATTTTACATAAAAAATTGAGGTCAAATTTTCTTTGGTATAAAATTTCGATTTTATCCAAAAATCATTACTTTTTCAAAAAATCATAACTCGGAGACAGATTTTTCGACCATACTTCTCTATAGCTCAAAAGTTGCGGGTTTTTGTCCCCTAAAACACATCAAAAAATCTCGAAAATCAAAAAATACGTATTTTGGGAAATTGAGTTTATGTGAAAAAAATGTTAATTAAAAAATCGGCAATTTTTTTCCGTGTACCTATTTTTTTTCAAAAGTCCTCAACAATACCTACAACTTTGCCCAAGACACCAAATTTATCAGAAAATTCTCTCAAAAGTTACAGCTATTCAAATATTTACGTACCATTTTTGTATGGACAGCAGCCAAAATTGTATGGAGACTTATATGGATGAACCAATGACACAAAATAGCTTCTTTGGTCATAGAAAAGGCCCCCACAAAGTTTGAGCCATATAAAAAAATACAAAAAATTAAATGTTCGAAATCGGCCGATTTTGTAGAGAATTGCTCATATTTTAAATTAATAGTAATTTTCTCCAAATCCAAAGATTTGAGTTTGAGTGATCTCCCCATTCAATTATTCGAACTTTTAGATCATAAATCTTTACATAGAGACCACCAAAAAAATTATTGAAGTCCAATAAGGCCGTTGCAATTATTTTTTCAAGTTTATGTCGAGTCTGGCCAGATTTGAGGGGGAGCAAAAAAGTGAAATAAAAAACCATGGTTGCCAATCTGCATGTCACGTTGTTGTTGAAAGGAAATGTTTGGAATTCAGACAACTCGGCACCACGCCCTTGTATAATATTTTTACTATTCATTGCATAAACAACTATTTTCATGTTTGAAGTTGTTATTCTAAGAGATGTGATCTCTTTTCGAAGTATTTGAATTCATATAGAATTCCAACAGCGAACGTTGCCCAGAAACAGTTGTGGAACTCATTTGGATGGTTTAAAAATGATTTTGTGGCTTGCTTATTTGCTCCTTTTTCCTTCCTGTAAAGTACGTATTTTGCTTTTATTCAAGACAGTTGACAATTGTAATTATCTGCTTTGTTTACTAGGCTAAAATATTTTTCGACATCGATGAGGAATTTCGAGATTGTGAAAATGGAAAACCCTTGCCCCAGTTTCATACATCCGACTTCCACATAATTGTTCAAGACGATGGAACTATTAGAGTGAACGGAACCGTAAGATTTTTACAGGACTATGGAAGTCCAACCAGAGTGAGATGTTTGTTAAGACTTTAGGGTAATTTGATCCTTTTGAGTGTTGATTTTTAGTGGAGGTTGACATCGCAGAGGTTGCAACAAGGCGAGTGGCAAACTGGGATAGTGTCACGGGACGTTCCGAACATCTGTCTTAATTTGCAAATTCCAGCTGAACCATGGTACCCGTTCACAAGTCTCATGAAGCAGAAAACGTGTCCCTTTAAGGCTGGGGTAAGTATTCAACCGGGTTTAATAGTTTGTACAGAAATCAAGAGAATTTAATAAACTATTTTTAAAGCACGAGGAACACGCCGATAACATTAACATTGGTAACTATGCTACAATATTTGCTGTCCCACCGGAGTACCTCGGGGATTGGCGAATTTACTTTACGATAACTACACTACGGAGAGGAACCTTCTTTGAAGAGTGCATCATGTCTCCGGTCTCCGTGTTGGAGCTTTGATTTCATACAGCACCAACAATTTGATAGTATATAAAGATCGAATGTTTTGTTCCAACTTATAAAGATTTTTTCTTAGAAAGAATACCTTTAAATTATTTTTATCCGAAAAACCTTTAAGAAATACAAAGTATTTTCATAATGCTCAAAAAATACTTCAAAGGTAACCTTTCTTCGAAGTTTGTGTATTGTTGCCAACTTTTCACAGCCATTTTCCAACCTGCAGCAGCCATACTGGCTGACCCCGGCCCAAATGCAACCGTAACACTGAGCAGGTTCTTTGAAGTTCTGCTTCCCTCATTGTATGAAATTGGATCTGACGGTGGCGGCGTACAACCACTTTAAACTTTGTGCAACTTGACACCTTGCCTTCGGGGTTTGGTTATGGCCTCCGGTGCCGGTGAATGACGGTCACATGGCGTGCACCGTGCCCTTGTAATGATTTCTGTTGAAAGTTTGTTAAAAGATGCAATTTTTTTTTAAGAGGACGGGATTTCCTGATATTGATTCTTTCTTAAAAAGTTGCTGCTTCTTCCTTCGTCAGATTACTGTCCCAGTTGGCTGTCGTCATCGTGAAGTGTCTCTCTTTTTGTTCATGCATCCGTCAGCGAAAAAATCTGTCTGGTGAAATAAAATCTGATTGCCGCGGACGTCGTCCAGAAGTTTCGCGTAACACGTTGGTGAATTGCGCAGCAGAATTTCAACCTTCAGGGAGAAACTTTGAGGTTATTCTGCTTTGCGTTTTTTGGGCTTTAAATAAACTTTCGATGAAAGGCTCGATTGGGTGATTCAGAGGAAGCAAAAAAAAAAAGAAGTCTGGAAGTTTATTGACTTCTTTGAGTCGGATTCTTGTGGTTGTTGCGTTGTACTTTTGAAAGTTATTTTATTGTAGACTGTCACATGTTATATCTCCGAAACGGTTGCCGGGTTCATGAAGCACTCCTCGACCCGCTGCCCATTACGCGTCGCAGTGACGAAATGGTAAACTTTCCATTCACCAATCAATGCCTCCGCCACACCGTATATTGCAGCAAAATTTCCAATGTCGATATTGTCAATATGTTCTTCGTGCTTTAAAAAAAAGGTAAAAAAATGCTAACTATTAGCCAGAAATCCTTCAAATAAAATAATTTTGTTTAAAATTTGCATACCCCAGCTAGGTAGGGACAACTTTTTTGCTCCATAAACTTGGTGTACCGGTACCAGGGTTCGTAAGGCATCTGCAGAACCGCACAAATGTTCGGGATATCTCGGGCAACAATGGCCGGGTGCCATTCGCCACGCTCTAGCCGTTCCGTATACACTTTCCACTAGCAAAAATAAAACTTATTTTAAGTTGAAATAATATTTGCACTATCATACCCTTGTTGGACTCTCGTAATCCTTGGTGAAACGAACGGTCCCGTTCATCGTAACAGAACCATCCTCCTGTGTAAGAATCAAGAATTGGGACATATCTATGCTCGGCATTGGTATCCCGTTCTCACAATCGACGTACTCTTCGTCAAAATCAATCGATAGGGTCGTCTTGAGGACAAAAACAAAATTAAAATTTGTATCATGAGTTACGAATCATAATTTTCTCTACATACCTTACTGTTTTGAGGAAGTAACAAACAAACGAAAATTAAGGTGGCACTAATTTGTGCCATTTTGCCGAGAGCCACTTGCCGCTTGTTGGTTCTAATGATAACCGAAATTTGAGCTGTCAGCCGAATTCAATGCCCTTAAGTACAGTGAACACATGAGACATCCGACAAATACAACAAGAATCTGTCTTGTTCAAAATGTAAAAAAAGTAATTTTCAACCTGTTGTTAAAGCATCATCATAGAACAAGATCACGTAATAGCAGAGAAAACCATGCGAGGCATAAATGTAAATTTAAACCGGGTGCTTAAAAATTTTGTTGAATGTTTTTAAATTTTCCCTGTGTGTGAGAACAGTTAATGCAACATTTTTTCTACGAAATAGCTTTAAATAGCTTATTTTGTAACTTTTTTTCCTTCAGTAGATTCAGTTGATTCCTTAAACACCCGCAAACTCTGTTTCCAACTTTGAATTAATCAGCTGTTGAAAGTTAGTCTACATTTCAGCATAGGCGTGGATAACCTGTTTAACAATAATGTATATTTTGTCAAATGACTAGACTGACAACAAAAACTAACTTTTTGGCCCAATTTAGAACTAGAGATGGGCAAAAAAAGAGCGAACCGCTCAAAGAGCCGGTTCACTAAAAAGAGCGAACAAAAAAGAGCAGCGGTTCTTTTTGAAAGTCCCATCTTTTGGGAGCCTCTATCCAAACAGGAATGATTTTAAAACTTTTGTTTATTTGAAAATTTATTGGATTTTTTAACAAATCGCTTTTGCTTTTGAGAATGGAATATGAAATGCTTATAATAAAAATTTGCCAGAATTGTGTACACGGTGTTCTTTTTCATGTTCTTAAATTACTTCAAAAGTGAATGCTTAACTAAATTGCAAAATGCCTACTAAAGGAGCTATTACACTAAGGCAAAAAAAAAAACAAACAAACACACTCTTAACTGAATTGCAAAGAAGACTGCTACTAAAAGAAAATAATAAATTAAAATAAGAACATGCCTACTAAAGGGGCCTACGGAAACAAACAAACAAACCCCTTAAGAGTTACATATATGTAGAAAATCACAAAACTTTATATTACAGAAAATTCACTTAATTTACTAAAAACATGATTTTCAAACACTCCTGAAAGTTTCACGAGGATATTTCATTACTGAACTGAGTAAGAGATGATTAAAGTTCACAATTTTGCCATACGTAAAGCGAACTGCAAAACTTGATTTACGGTTGCCACGATATCTCGAGATGGGATGGACCAAATTGGCTGGAATTTGGGGTGAAGACCCCCAAGATATATCCCGTGTGCATGACGAAGCCCGATTTTGAAATTTTGCTTTTTTAAAAATACAAAAATCAAAAACTGACGTTTTTTTATATGGAAAACATAAAAAATAATTTTATTTTTATTTTTAAATAAGGTTTTTGAAAATTGGCCTTCATCATGCACACAGGACCAGTTTAACGAGTCTTCATCAAAATTTTGAGCTGATTTGGTCAAAGCTGTGTTGAGATATCGTGGCACCCGTTTTTTGAAACTGCTAACTTAAAATAGCTATATCTCGGCAATGGTACATCCAAATGTCTTCATATTTATTTTGTTAAAAGATTTTAAAAAAAGTTTAAGTGTGTGCTCATACCAACCTCTGGCAATTTTGACGATTTACATGTATGTAACCCCTTAACTAAATTGCAATAAAAATTGCATAAAAAACTAAATTGCTTAATAAATTGCAAAATGCCTACCAAAGGAGCTATTACATTACGGCAAACAAACAACAAACTTTTTGACAGTTTGCCTGCTTTGTTTATTTGCCTGGATTTGTTTGTACAAACGTCAGCCTGCATACATTTTGCATTGTTTGCGAGTTTGGCAAACAGTCAAACACGAAAAAGTGCGAATTTGTATGTTTGTTTGTTTGTTTGCGATAGTGCAATGGCTCCTTAAATAGCCATGTGCCAACTCCTCTTGCTCGATTATACTATGGCTTTAATAGAGTTTATTCATAAAATCAGAATGTAGAAAAGACTTTGCCGAATATTTTTTTCAAAATAAAATATCCGAATTTGTTTAATTTTAGCTGAAATAAACGCAATCTCGTAAAGTTAACACCGATTTTGCCCAAAATTCTTGATTTCAAATCTAACAACAAAAAAATCACACGATTTTTTAAATTACCAATTACATTTTGAAAAAGAGCGGAAAAGCCGTTCAGAAGAGCTTTTCATTTTAAAATTATTTCAATTTTCAGAAATTCAGGAAAAAATAACCTATTTTTGCGCATGTTAAAAAAATGGCCGTAACACTTGAAGATTTTGAGAATGTAACAGATTTTAAATCTTCTGCTTGTATATATGTTTGGATCTTGTACATTCAATTCATTATATTAAAAAAACAGACTTTTTTTTCCTTGTTGAACGAATTACGTTGATATTTTCGTTTTGAAGTAATCTTCTATATGTATAAAATTCGACGGATTTGTTCGAACGCGAATCAGTTCAATACGGAGCGTCGGATCGAGGAAAGAGCGTTGGGTTCGTATAAGTCCAAGGAAGGAAACCGTCAATCTCCAAGCGAAACTTAATAGGGGATACAGCGGAGAATTTCGACTGTCCCCTTAAAAAAGTGGAGCATTAACATTTTCCGTTTTCCAAATCCTTTTCCTTACCCTCGGTGCGCGGTGGCGATGGGAATGGCCGGCAATGGATGGCTGGCGTTGAATATCTGATTTGATTTAGTTACAGTGTTCCTAGTTATCAATTTCCAAGTACGATACATAAGAAAAAAAAAGTCAGAAGTGAATTTTGAAACAAATCAGTAGTGATTGAAACGCCGTTGAACATTATTTCTTACATGAACTTTATTAAAGGTTTACTGAAAAGTTACGGATTGCTCGTTCAAACTTCCGAAACGGTGATCGGAATCATCATGCACTCCACAACGCGCTTCACGTTCCGGGTTGATGTGATCTCGTAGTACATTCGCCACTCGCCGATAAACGACGGGGGGACCTTAAGCATTGCAGCGAAATTTCCAATGTTCATGTTGTTGATGTGCTCTTCGTGCTAAAATAAAGTTTTTATTTTACAACTTGTTTGCATACGAGTGCTTATTAAAAGTTCTCACTCCGACCCGATAGGGACACGATTTCTGCTTCATTATATGCGTGTACGGGTACCAAACCTCATGTGGCATTTGCAAAAGAAGGCAAATGTCCCGTACATCTCGAGAAACTATCCCAGGGATCCAGCTGCCCCGTTCCAATCGCTCGGTGTACATATTCCACTGAAAATGACACCAATTAATATCATCTGAAGGAAATAAGGTTTTCCGTACCCTTGTCGGACTGCCGTATTCCTGCTTGAATCTGTACGTCCCATTCATCGTAATCGATCCATCCTGCTCTGGCTGTATGTGAAACTGTGAAAAATCATCCTCTGGTAAAGGTTTTCCATTTTCGCAAATGCGGAAATCATCGTCGAAGTCGATCGATAGAACAGCCTGATGCGAAAAATCGGGATTAGGTTAGGTAACGTTAAAATAACATTAATGTGTTTTACATAGCTGATTTTAAAAGAAGTTATGAATAACATCAAAAATGCACTGGTTAACAACATTATTTAAAGTAAACTGAACCTATACCACTAATCATTAAAAGCGTACCGGTATTCTTTTCATTGCAAAAAATAAAAATAAAAAAAATCTTGGAATCACTTACAGTATATACATTAGGGTGGGTACGGATTTTGAAAAGTTCTCAGATCAAGTTCTGGTGTGGTTCCCCTTGTAGGGCATACCCATAGAGACTCTCACGCCAAATTTCAGCTCATTTGGTTGAAAACTGGCTTGTCTCAAGCGGGTTCAAGTTTACATGGAAATTACTGTGGGAAATTTTGAATTTTCGTTCATTCGCTCCTACAGGCCTGGGGAAAACATGTAGAAACTTCTAGGATGGCCAGAAATGAGTGGAATCGTCTGGAGAACAACTTTTCCTAAGAGACCAGGTCGATTCGTTCAACCCCCATCGAGCTCAACGGCAATACATCCGGGGTTTTCGGAACCAACGGTTTTCCCCAGAAAAGCATCAAATTTTCCTTAGCATGCTATGAATGCTTGATGAAAACCGCGACGCCACGTGTCAAACAGCTACCACGTGGACTAGTATCGCCTATAAAAAATTACTTTTTTTTACTTTTTGAACCATAGAATTATCATTCATGGTGATCAGGATACTATTCAGCTGTATTCTGAACCTCTAAATAAGAAAAAAACTGTTATGGTGCAAATTTTACAATCACGTGGTAGCTGTTTGACACGTGGCGTCGCGGTTTTCATCAAGCATTCATAGCATGCTAAGGAAAATTTGATGCTTTTCTGGGGAAAACCGTTGGTTCCGAAAACCCCGGATGTATTGCCGTTGAGCTCGATGGGGGTTGAACGAATCGACCTGGTCTTTTAGGAAAAGTTGTTCTCCAGACGATTCCGCTCATTTCTGGCCATCCTAGAAGTTTCTACATGTTTTCCCCAGATCTGTAGGAGCGAATGAACGAAAATTCAAAATTTCCCATAGTAATTTCCATGTAAACTTGAACCCGCTTGAGACAAGCCAGTTTTCAACCAAATAAGCTGAAATTTGGCGTGAGAGTCTCTATGGGTATGCCCTACAAGGGGAACCACACCAGAACTGGATCTGAGAACTTTTCAAAATCCGTACCCACCCTAATATACATAGTGCAACAACGGATGCATTAACGAATTATCTACACGATATCTTAACATGCAAGCTTACACGACACATCTTTATTTAATTTCCTGAATCAATCATCATTTTTTTAAAATCATAATTCCATTTCTGCATGGCATGTCTCAATGTGATACTTTCGAATATTTATAATAAGTTTCGAGACTAAATCAATTTCTAGAAAGCTTTAATTTCCAATAAGTAAAATGTTACGCTTCGGAAACGGACACCGGAATTATCATACATTCCTCGAAGCGTTTTCCTCGTCGGGTAGTAGCTACCGCATAGTACAGCCGCCACTCGCCGAGAAAATCCGGCGGAATATTAAACATGGCAGCATAGTTTCCGATGTTCATGTTGTTGGCATGCTCTTCGTGCTTTAAGAAAATGAAATAGTTACAGGTTGGATACTTATACTAAACCCGAATCAAACTCCGCTGACATTCGGTGCTGACCAAGCTACTGACATCCGTTGTAAGCTTTTCCGTCAACCTGTGTGGTGCGAGGTCTGTTGCCGTTTTCAAACAAGCTCAAATTGTCAAAATTGCACCAGCGTTTCAAGGCTTTGGAAACTCATGTTATGGCAGATTTTTTTAAGAATCTCAGATTTAAAAAAATGAAACTCATCTTGAAATAAATTTCGGGTATAAATACCTTTTTTAATAAATAATTATAAAATATTAATAAAAAATTACACAGCAAAAAATAATGTAAATTTGGAAGCTGTAATTTTGGAAGGTTGAATATTACCTCTTTCATGATTTAATTTTACCTCAATTTAGACTGAAAAAGTGACATTACATCAGAAAAGTGGTAAAATTACACATTTCCAGAGGTAAAATCACACTTTTTTCTGACATAAAAGATGTACCCCTTCCCAGATGTAATATTACCATGATTTTTTTTTTTTCTGTGTAGCATGCCATATTTTGCTTAGTACCTTGACGGAAACCAAAACAAAACTGACAGCGCACACCACTCAGCTGACAACCATTGACAGTATTCAAGGTCATCAAGGGTGACATTGGGTCTGGGAGGTGAGATTGGGTCATACAAATTTCAGCATTTTTGTATGACCTAATTTCACCCCCACATCCAATGTCACCCCTGATGACGCTCAACATTGTCAACAGTGGGGTAGCATTACCAAGTAACAAAAAGCCGCTCACGGTAGAGCGGTACAAATGGAAGATATTACTTACTCCTGCCCGGAAAGGGCACGTTTTCTGCTTCATATGTCGCGCATACGGATACCATGGTTCGTTTGGCATTTGCAGCGAAATGCAAATGTTGTAAACTTCTCGCGCCACGATTTCTGGGACCCAGCTGCCCCGGTCTAGCCGTTCGGTGTATAAATTCCACTAAAAAAAATCTGTAATTATCGTGGCTGAGAATTAATTCAAACAGAAAGAAAAACCTTGGTCGGATTTTCGTAGTCCTTCGTAAATTTGACAGTCCCATTTAGTGTTACAGATCCGTTGTCCTCGGGTATAATTTGAAAATTTGAAAAATCCATCCCCACCATAGGCTTTCCGTTGCCGCATTCCCGAAAGTCATCGTCGAAGTCAACCGAAAGAACAGCCTGAAGCATTTAATTTTGTAAAAAAACAAAAGTTTCTGAATTTACAAAATGACTACTTACATTGCTGTGTTTGAGCAGCGATAGAAAAACCACTATAAATGCAACACTCAAATACATTCTGGTAGGTAGCTTAGTAAAGTTTTGCTTGATGAATGATTGTAATGATCCTGGGTCACTTGAACTAATAGTGCGTTAGATGGCTGGAAGTGGGCTGCTAGAAACTATTTTTCAATCTCTTTGATTAAAGCTATTCACTGAAACGTGAAATCAAAAGTTTCATGTTATCCAGTCACGCAAACTTGTTTTTGAAATTGTTGTGATTGTTGTGATACATGAAGATTTATTCGGATTTGTAAAATCCCCTCAGTTGGCACGATTAATCTAATAAATATATTTGATTGATTTGAAAACAACAATAAAATGTAACTTTTAAAATTTCAATTGCAATGAAAAGATTGTTATTGTCATTGCCAAATCCCGTACAAGGAAAAAGATCCGTAAAAAAATTCGAGTGGCCTTTACTATATCGTGCTTGCCATTTCATTATGGCACATAACTTTTTTAACCAAAAGTGTGTCCCTTTCACACCTTATGAAAACTGTCATTTGAGTGAAATGCCATCTTTGTTCTTTAATCGAAATAAAAACATTTAAATGTCAAGAAAACTTTTTATTAAAAATTTGTCAGTCTGACGTTATTGAAAAGTGTTCTTTACAAATTACACCTCCGAAACCGTCATCGGTATCATCAGGCACTCCTCGACTCGGACCCCGTTCCTGTTTGTAGCGAAACTGAAGAACAATCGCCATTCTCCAATAAACGACGGAGGCACCTGTAGCAACTCTGCGTAGTTCCCAATGGTGACATTTTCGACGAATTCTTCATGCTGGTAAAAAGATTCCCTAAAGTTGTTGGAAAATAAAACTCCCTCAAATGGACTTACCCCTGCCCGAAAGGGACACGTTTTTTGAACCATGTTACGAGTGACCATGTACCACGGTTCATGTGGCGCTTGAAGAACCGAGCAAAGGTTCGGAACGATCCGAGACAGTAAACCTGGGATCCAGGTGCCGCGTTCTAGCTTTTGAGAGTGAAGTTTACACTGCAAGTTGAGCTTTTTTGATTTTTCATTTGTTACAAAAAAAGCTAACTTTCTTACCCAAATTGGATCCTCATAATCCTCGGTAAATCTGGCGGATCCGTTCAAAGTCGTAGTACCATCATCCTCGGATATGATTTGAATGTGGGAAAAGTCCACCGCTGGAAACTGCTTTCCATTTCCACAATTTTGTAAGTCACCATCGGCTACGTCGATTGATAGTGTAGCCTGGTAAAAATCAAGTTACTAGAAAAGCAGTAAATAGAATTTAAGTTCTTCGACTTACAAGACATGCTTTGGTAAAGGACAGAAGGATCACTAGTCTACACCAAAAGGACATCATAGTGGCGATTACAAGCGGTAGCAACCAGTTTGGAGTAATTTTATTAAAATTTAGCTGCTCATTTGCATTGACTTGATATTGCCATAATTGACTTCACGCGCCGTGTTTAAATGACACGTGTTGCAAGTGATCTACGTAGTTTCCTATCGACCGGATCGCAATTTTAGGTTAACTTCAAAAGTTCCGGGACCGTGGTGTAGGGGTAAGCGTGGTTGCCTCTCACCCAGTCGGCTTGGGTTCGATCCCAGACGGTCCCGGTGGCATTTTTTGAGACGAGATTTGTCTGACCACGCCTTCCGTCGGATGGCGAAGTATATGTTGGCCCCGGTCTAATCAAAAAGGGTTAGGTCGATAGCTCAGTCCAGGTGTAGGAGTCGTCTCCTTGGGTCCTGTCTCGGTGGAGTCGCTGATAGGCAGTTGGACTAACAATCCAAAGGTCGTCAGTTCGAATCCCGGGGTGGATGGAAGCTTAGGTGTAAAAAGAGGTTTGCAAATGCCTCAAGAATCAAGCCTTCGGACACCTAGTTTCGAGTAGGAATCTCGCAATCGAGAACGCCAAGGCAATGCAGTAGAGCGAATAATTTGATTTGAATTTTAAATTACTTTGCCTCCAGAAGCTCATTTCGTCGCTGTCGTGCTAACTTGTCATTGTCGATTTTGGGTTAAATTTAGTTAAGAATTCCATGTTGTGCAGCTCACAATACCTTTTGATCTTCACAGATCCCCAATATTTCGATTTCAATCCTGAGATATTCAATAAAAACCAAAAAAGCTCCGTGCATTTTTGTCACTTTACATGAAAGAAGTCATTTTGTCAATTTTTGTAGGTCAGTGTTATGTACTTTATGCTTTTGGAACTAACGCATTGTCTTAGTACAAACAAAATCGTTTTACTGCATTTCAAAAGTCAGTGAATTGGACATAAAATTATAAAAATAATCGTACAATAACACTTCAATCGATGTGCCTTCCGAGCTTTTATGCTATTAAAACAAAAATTCGGCATGATTTTTAGGAAACGGCTTACTTTTAATCGCTAAAAATAACAGTTCTGAAAACTACTTTTCCGCATCGATTTCAGAGCTGAAAAGTTTAACTTTTCAGCACTGGTATTGAAAAGCAATACTGAACTAATCATTTCCCCTTTATTGCCCGCTATTAAACTTGAACTTATCAAATCAAACCTCCGAAACAGTCATTGCCATCATCAGGCACTCCGGGACACGCCTGCCGTTCCTGGTCGTGGTGATCTCGTAGTACATTCTCCAATCCCCAATGAACGACGGCGGTAGGTGAAGATAGTCAGCAAAGTTTCCAATATTGGAAGGTTTTCCGTTTTCTACGTGCTTTACGATAATATTATTTTCAGAAGAATGACACTTTCGAGTATCAATTCTTACCCCAGCCTTGTACGGGCATGTCTTCTGCTTCAGCAGTCGCGTGTACGGATACCATAGTTCGGTGGGCATTTGCAAAAGTGGGCAAACGTTTTGGACTACGCGATTGAAGAATCCAGAAACCCATGCTCCTCGTTCTAGCTTTTTAGAGTAGACTAGAAGCTGAAAATTATGCATATTTTTTTACTTAATGATTCTATGATATCTCACGCTGGTTGGACTTTCATAATTCCCTGTGAATCGCACCGATCCATTCAACGTCATGGATCCATCTTCTTCTGGTATTATTTGAAAGTTTGAGAAATCCAGCGCCGGAAACGGTAATTCATTTTCACACTCGCGGAAGTCATCATCGATGTCGATCGATAAAGAGGCCTGCACAAACATTTGTTTTAAATTATTTTGCAAATAATTGAACTATGTATTTTTCATACCAAACAGTATTGTAAATGTAATATCCAAATTAGTAAAATCCCACTCAACACCATTTTGATATTAGTTCTATTGAAGGTGCACTTGAGGAATGAACCATCGACAAACATGATACAAAAGGTCGATACGAATCAAAACATTTCCGATTTTATTAGTTTAGTTACGATTACCTGTAACAAGTGTCACGTTGGTGCGATTAAGTTTGATCACGCGATCATTACTGGTTGTTTGTCAATGTCCGTCGAAGTGCCTTCCTAGCTGTGGTGTGAGAAAATACTGACAATATTCGAGCACAAAGATGTTCCAAATTACACTTCCGTAATGGTCATCAGGACCATCAAGCACTGCATTACACGCTTCCGTTTCCGAGTTGTAGCGACCTCGTAGTAAACTCTCCATTCGCCAATAAACGACGGCGGTAGGTTTAGTATTTCGGCATAGTTTCCAATGTTAATGGAATTCACTGGCTCGATGTGCTTCAAAGTAAGACTTTCTGTCAAGTCATCAATACTCAGTGTGACATTCACACGCAAACTTACCCCGGCCCTGTAAGGGCACGACTTCTGTTTCATTATACTGGTGAACGGGTACCAGATTTCGTGTGGTAACTGCAGCAGCGGACACATGTTAAGGACCTCTCGATTTAAGAATCCTGGAACCCATTCGCCCCGTTCAAGCTTTTTCGAGTAGAGACGAAGCTGGAAGGAAAACTCGTTCGAATTATTGTTACGTTTCCAACTCAGGAACCCCTTACTCTGGTAGGACTTTCAAAATCTCCTGTGAACTGAACGGAGCCATTCATCGTCATGGAACCGTCTTCTTCCGGTATTATTTGGAAATTTGAAAAATCAATCGCTGGATAAGGTAGCCCATTTCCACACTCGCGAAAGTCATCATCGATGTCGACTGATAGAGAGGCCTAAGATTAAAAAAATATAATTAATGGATTCCAAATTCCAAGTTTTATACAAACCCAATTGTGCTTTAGAAATGATAGGCAAATTAATGTTATACTCCAAATAAACATATTGAAAACTACTTGTTGTAGGTCTACTTTAGCAATGAAAAAACATAAACAATATTTAGAAAAGTAAAATTACCAATCTTCACGTATCATCTACATGTGTCATACGTAACTGATCGTGCTCTTTGCAATAAAATATTATCACGCAATAAGTAGGGTAACATCGGAATTGTATAAAGGTGCAACTACCCCAACTTAACACAAAAAGTCCAATTCCGAGATCGAATTATCTTATACATACTTTCAAATCACTCCTTTTTTTGGCACCGCCATGTAGTTTTGCAAATTTCGTATTTTTTTCTTTAAAAAAAACAACAACTTGAAGCATGTTTGTGGGTTGTAAATTTAAAATTTTAATCTTGGGCTTTTTGCCTTCCCTCCTTAAAAATATAATAATTTCACAATTCACACTTACACAACTACACCTAACTGTTTCGGAGCGTTAAACGCTCATCGTTTGGTACGGTATGTCCACGCATCCTTCCTCCCCTGCTGATTCTGGTGAAAAGTGATCGTTCACAGAGTCTGTCTCTGCGGTTAATGCTACGCAGTAGGCCTGGCCACTAAATTTTTTGCTGTAAATTTTTGGCGTTACTCATCTTGCAGGAACCTTTACGCGTTTATTTAAAAAATATGTACCTAGATAAGTGGGTCTCGTGGCGCAGGGGTAGCGGCTTCGGCTGCCGATCCCGATGATGCTATGAGACGCGGGTTCGATTCCCGCCTTATCCACTGAGCTTCTATCGGATGGTGAAGTAAAACGTCGGTCCCGGTTTCTCCTGTCTCGTCAGAGGCGCTGGAGCAGAAATCCCACGTTAGAGGAAGGCCATGCCCCGGGGGGCGTAGTGCCAATAGTTTCGTTTTTTTTTTCGTACCTAGATAAAAACGGACCCATAATTAAAAACAGTGCTCATAATTTTAAAGTTCAAAGAATTTTTCACGCTTATTTCGGCAGAAAAGCTACAATTTAGTGTAGTGAGATAAAGATGACGATTTCTGCAACATTCCTTTACTGTGAATGTACATTGGCAGTGTTGCCATATTTTCGCCAATGTGTTGAAGATAATTCATAACGATTATTTTTCAGCACTCTGTAAACAATACAAACAACTCACTCTTTGCTCGGTACTTGCAATCAACCAAAAAACCGCATCCGAGCTTATTTGGTATGCCAAGCCTTAACCTCTCGGCAATTTCTTTTCTCTTCTTTCAGAATATTGATTGCACACCTATCATCATCATCATCGTCATCTTGGCTGAAATCATCACACAGGTTTGTTGAACCCTTGGCCGTAAAAAGCCAGCACACACACCAAATTGCGACGCAGTAGAATTTCGGCGAAGAACACCCCACTAACCGGCTCTGGGGCCTGGGTTCCCTGGCCTGGCCAATCTCTCCACACACACATTTTGACTTTTTGATGTCGTGAGGAAATTTCTCCAACTTCTTTTGGTATATTTTGAAGAAAGGATGATAAAAAAAAACGTTGGAAAAGAACTTTGATTAAAAATAGAACGAACATAAGTTGACAAACTCCTGAACAAAAATTCGTTCCCTCTTGAAACTCTTCACCCATTTCCTCCTAAACCTCGGCGATTGTGGCTGGCACCATGTAGCACTCCTTCTCGAGACGCCCATTGCGGAAGGTGGTGATTTCGTTGTAGATTCTCCAATCGCCGATGAACGCCGCTGGAATCTCGAACGCAGACGCCACGTTTCCAATGTTTAAGTTGTCGAAACTTTCCGAGTACTGCAATGAAACAACTTAATTTTATTTTTGAAAGTCCCAACAGAAAAAAAATCACCCCTGCTTTGATTGGACAGTGTCCCTGCTTCAAATGTTTTGTAAATTGGTACCATGATTCGGTTTGCAGTTGAAGAACCGCGCAAAAATTGGGGATATCTCGCGAGATTATTCCAGGGTTCCATTTGCCTTGCTCCTGTCGCTTAGAATACATGTTCCACTATAAAGAAGCGGGTATTATTTTACTAGAGATATTCCAGCTTGTGCCACCCACCCTGGTAGGATTCCCGAAACCGTTAATAATCTTGACCGTTCCATTCACCACCATGGTTCCATCATCTTGGGGCAGTATGCTAAACTGGGACAGATCCACATCTGGTATCGGCATCCCATTTCCGCACTCACGTATATCTTCGTCAAAATCAACAGTAATTATAGCCTTTTTGTTTAAAAAAAATAAAAAAATAAAAAAAAAACATACAAAATTTGCTAATAACTTGATAAACTTACCATATTCGATGAGAAGTTCCATACAAAGATGATGAGGATGAACCATTGTTGTATCATTTTATTAGAACTGATGCTCATCCTTTCAGTTTGTGAACTGATGGATCTCCGCCAGGAGTAGTTTAATAAAATTACTCGAACGTGACTTAAATGATAGTATTATGGAAAGCTGAATCACTGATCAAATTATGATATATTTAATCAACCAAACTTCTCTACTAACCGCATGTAATCAAACTTGTTGATCGATTTACAAGTTCCTGTTTATATACTAAACTCTACATTTTTTTATGCAGTTTTCATCTTCTAATTAAAACCATGCTGATAGCCAACACAAGTTTGGAATAACATTTTTTGTTATGGAAGATTAGTTGTTGAAATAAAAAAAAAATAATAACAAAGATTTGTTCGAAAAATAACTGAAAATGTTATTAGTTTGTTATTACAATAACAATCCAATAACAAGAAAATCATAACGGCGAATAACAAATCTTGTTATAAATAACATAAAATGTTACAGGCCTAGTATTTTCAAATATCAAAAAATGTTATTCCCACGTTATTTCCGTCTGCTTGGGCACGCCCTTGTAACATCAGTTTTTGGTATTCCTGTGGTCTTCCACTAACATGATTTTGGTATGATTTCATGGTATTTTACCATTTAATACCGGGCAACCAAGAGCATATTTTGGTCGCTGTAATTTGAAAAGTAATATCAAAATTTGGTAAAAAAGGTCATTTTAGTATAGCAGTTGCAATTAGCGAAAAAAAAAACGAAAATGATATCACAATGCTACATATGCAACAGCAAAATCTACTCACCTGATGATTCCATGTTGTTCTCAGTGATATTCTTCGCCTCATCGAATACATTTGTTATTGATGAACGGCATATCCTTGAAGTTCTTGAAACTTCTGAAAAATAAATGTTATTGAAATGAAACTGGATTCCAATCTCCAAAAATTCAATATTATTATGGATTGACTCGTTAATCAAAGTATTTTTTTCCGACTTAGGGACATTTCAACGATTTCAAAATTTTCTTAGTGGGTATATCAAAAATTTAAAAAATCATTTTTAACATTTTTGGTTTTCAAATTATTTTAGCGCAAAAAAATGACCTTGTCAAAATTGATCAAAATTCTCACATAGTTTCAGAAGAAATTGTAATAATGTAATACCAAAATAATACCAAAATTTGGTATCCTGACTAAGAAAATTATCCTCAATTTCAAGTCATTTCTTTAGGGGGTTTATATATTTTTTTTAAATCAAGTTTGAAATTTTTGATTTTGTTTTGCATTTGCTCTTAGACATCTTTTAAGCGCAAAATTTATAACCTTGATCAAAATTTTCCCATAGTTTCTGAAGAAATTCATAAAATACTTAATACCAAAAAATTACCAAAATGTGGTATCCTGACTTAAAAATTTCCTCAATTTTAAGTCATTTCTTTAGGGGGTACATCAAAACTTTTTAAAATCGGGTTTGAAATTTTCGCTTTGAGACATAATTTTAGGGCAAAATTAATTATCTTATCAATATTGGTCAAAATGTTCCCATAGTTTGTGAGGAATTTGATAAAATACTGAAATACCAAAAGAATACCAAAATGTGGTGTCTGATCATTGACAAATTCTGCAATTTTGCAATATTAAAACAATACCTTAAATTGGTATGATACCAAATTTTTCACTTGTGTAAGATAAATTTTAAAGGGTCCAAGAATATCAAAATTTGGTATTGATACCAGCGAAAGGTATTATTACGCATTTCACTTGATATTTAACCCATGCTCAGGTATATAAAAAATCATACATTTGTCCGTTGCTTGAAAAGAGTACACTTAATCAAAATTAAACAAAATTACAAATTGATTTAAAATTTTATGATGTTTTGAAAAGTAACAATAATAATCATAGCTCCATTTTCAAAAGGGCTTCCTTTGAGACAATATAAATATAAACATTTTATTAAAAAAAAAAAACATATATCAATTTCGGATTATTGAGAGTACTACTTGCTGAATGTTTGTTTTTAAATGATGTTCTATTCATCAACTTTTTATGTTTCTTTTTTTCTAAATATCACAGTCGTTTACTTCGAACACACACTGCCCAAACTGCCCAGACCTTTCCGCAGTCCAGACCGTGGCGTATCATCGCGCACGAAGATCTCCCAACTTCCGGCAATCGAAGAATCCACCATACTCAACTTCAGTTGCCCAAAGCTCTTGGCGCTCTGCAGCAGCTCCCGCTTGTACCGTTCGCCACCAAACACCACCCGAATCGGCTGCGTTCTTGCACCGGGAAGTCGTCTAGCTTCTTCGACGGCCCCGCGTGGCACCGAACATCCCAAAACCGCGGCTATTTTGAGAACAACCTGGACGGTGTCCTCCTTCGCCGTGGTAGGATATCCGAGAATCATCACATTCCTAGCGCGTTTGGTTCGCTCGACTTCCGCTTCCAGCTGCTCAATGTTGCTGGCGACCTGGCGATTCACGGCCTGCGAGGTGTCCAGCGATGTCTTGATCGAGCGTTGGTCCTTGGACAGTCGGTTCACGTCCTGCCGCAGCTGGTCCAGTTGTTCGGACAGAAAGCCCTGGAACTCCTTCATTTCGGCAATCGCTTCCAGGATGGTGGTCATTTCTGCGCGCAGTTGACGGGTCAGGTTTGTTGTCTCGTTGCGTAGCTGCTGAATTTCCGGCACGGTGGAGGGTGGGTTCTTCGTTTTCCGGTTGGACGCCGCCATGTTGGGATGGGATGTTGGAGTGGTGCAACCGTTGGTTGCCACTGCGGAGCAGCCACTAAATTTGCGATGCATTGGCAGAATGTATTTATGGTAGGAACGGGGCCTAGAATCAATTACTCATCCTAATTTCGAACAATTGTGTAATGTTTCTTGTACAGTTCAGGCATTCGAAATGAGTCACAATGGTAATTTCTCAGGCAAGCAATTTCTTTGGAATTTATTGCTTCAGAATGCTTTGAATAGTTAAACATGTTTTATTAATCGAATTATTCACCAATAAAAAAACAACTCAAAACTATAAGTCCAAATTATGCGAGAACATACGTAGAAATGTAAATTGATGTTACTACAAAATTGTTAGGTTTACAAAAAGAAAGAAATTAAACAAATGATGGGATCTTTTATTTACTTGAATTTCCCAATCATTTAAATAACAAACAAATAATTAGTCAAAACGGAAATAAACTCATCTATAGTTGGATTTTCCTTACATACTTAAAAAACAACAACAATTGGAAGTCAAAATGACAATGATTTCTTAATACACAGATCATCATAAAATCGAATTTCAAAATATTGTGCAACTATCTTGCATTATGAGTTGTCATCAGAATTGATTGAATAACTTATATATATTTAATAAAATCCTTTTTACCCCCAATTTTTCAACTCGTGATATTCCTAAAACTATTTGTTCGATCTTGAATGTTGAAACATGATATCGTAAAACGGGGTGACTTTGAAAGGTTTGCGATTTTTCCGCAAAGTGAAGAGTACAATTAAAATCCGTAGGGAATGGTTTGGAATCATACCGACCGTGGTAGAGAAGTGTTCAAAGTACCTCAAGAAGAACTGTTCATAACATTTTAAAAAGTTTAAATAGTTAGTTCGTTATAGTTAAGAAAATGTTTTTTTATTATTTTAAACATCCCAAAGTGTCATGATTTTCTCAATGAATATGATTTTGAATCGGAAAACGGAATGCTTTTCAGATTCTTTGGACAATTTCCACTAGGAGAAGGTCAAATAAGTTTGTAAATTTAAAAAAATGTGTGTTTCTGAAACACAACTTAAATAAAACTCCATGTTTGTAGGCAATTTCAGTTGAACAAATTTCATGCAAAGTGTGAAAACTTGTGATTCGTGCTTAGAATTTAGTATAAAATGTAATATTAATCGATAATTTTATAAATAAAACTAGTTTCAACAAATTTCAGGCAAAATTCTGACTTTTTAATAATTTTACCTAAAATTTATTTGTATTTTGTTAAAAGCTTATAAACTTAGTTAACTAAATGAAACATTGATTTTTTTCTTAAAAACTAAATCAGCTACTTCAGTGATAGTATATTTAACGTACAAATATTGTTTGAACATCTTCAATATGATTTTAATTGAAAAACTATGATTATCAAATTCACCCAGGAATTTAATCTAAAATTTGTTAACGTAACTATTTTTCTAAACACTATTGAAAAAACTTGTTTTTTTTTTTCAAAATAGTGCATGGACTTTGTGTGACCTACCCCAGTACATGTTTAAAAAAATAATCTTGAGAAAACCCTTGCCTGTTGGAAAATATTCTAAAAACAAATTGAAATCCTATCAAAGTCACCCCGGTTTACGGTACATCTGTGAAATATTCTGCCTTTTTTCTGTAAACAATATTTTAGGATTTGAAAATCTAGCCCAACATTTGAAAATGCCCAAAATTAGTTTTTTAAAGCTCATTCAAGAGGTGTGATGAAGTTTAAAAAAACTATTATTTGTTGCAAAGTTTTTAAGAATTTGTTGATTTTTTTGAAAATATAAACCTTTAATTTTAAAGTGAAGAATTGGCTCATAATCATAATCATTTTTTTCTAGAAAGTTTTTCATCATTGAAATTAAATGAAACACATAGACAAAAAATCATTTTTTATGGCAACCTCCCTTACATATTTCTTTAAAAATTACTGTTTTATTCATATTGTTTCATAAAGAAATTAATTTGTGGTTAAAAGTTTTAGCTTTACATTTTAATTTTTTCTTCATATGTGTGACATTTCTACTAAGTTAAAACTTTGTTTTCCGATGTCAATATTTCAATAAAATTTTCTATATTAGTTATTTATTTTTAATAAAACATAAAAAGCATGAAATTTTGACATAAAATATGTGTTTAAGAACTCGAAATAATAACAAAAATTTGAATAAAAAGAAACCGTTAAGGCTGGTACAAATATTTTTAAAAGTTTTTGTCACCCCCCCCCCCTTCAAAATTGGCCCGAAAAATCAGGGGGCAAAAAAAATATTTTTACAATAAACTTCAAAATTTCAATGAAAATTCAATTGCAACCAACTGAAATCAAATTAAAATACATTCTTCTGCGTTTAAAATCATTTTTAGCATGTTTGGGTTTATTAAAAAATCTTAAGATTTTTTGAAAATTTTCGATGCAAAACCTTTTTTTTCGATACAATTTTGGTTTTTGTCAGATCTTAGATTTTTTTGAAAACTAATGATTGCAAAACAACTAAACTAGTGTAAAATGCATTTTAAAACACTTTTTTCATTTAAATGTGAAGACTATGGCTTGTTATTTAAATTTTTATATTTTTTTTATTTTTTGCCCCCCCCCCCCCCTTGACCTCGGCCAGGGCCGAGGGACAAAAACTTTTTTAAATATTTGCATCGGCCTAAGTAAAAGTAATACATTGAATGACCAACTTTTTAAAGTTTAAAACACAATTTAATGTGTCTTATTAGTGTTTTGATTTGATTTGAAATGAAACAATTTTATTTATTTTCATGAGTTTTTTTTCTTACTAAACTTCAGAAATAGTCGTCGGCACCATGTAGCACTGCTTTACGAACCTTCCGTTCCGGAGAGTGGTGATTTCATGATAGATTCTCCAATCACCGATAAATTGGGGCGGCGTGTCGAAAGCTGCTGCCACATTCCCAATGTTAAGGTCAACCACATGTTCCGTGTACTGTAATGTGAAATTTTGTTAAATTAAGTTATTTTACTGTAATAAATCAGCGGTACCTACCCCAGCTTTAAACGGGCACTGTTTCTGGCGCAAATGCTTCGTAAACTGATACCAAGCTTCAGTTGGCACTTGCAGCACCGCGCAGATATTCGGAATGTCCCGCGAAACTATTCCAGGGTGCCACTTGCCCTGCTCCAGTCGTTCAGAGTACATCCTCCACTTCAAATTTTAATGTTTTTTTTTTTTAATTTAAAGAAAAGTTATTACAATTCACTCACCCTGGTAGGGTTTCCATAGTCTTTGATAATCTTGACGGTTCCGTTCAACACCATGGTTCCATCCTCTTGAGGTAGTACGCTGAATAGGGCCATGTTTACATCCGGCATTGGCAATCCATTCCCGCACTCTCGCAAGTCTTCGTGAAAGTCGATAGCTACGGCGGCCTTTCGAATTTACAAAATTTAATTGTTTATTCGAATCTGTTATTGAGTAGTACGAACCCAAATTTGCTGGACATTTGAAATCCAGATGGGTACAAAAATCAGAGCTTTCATATTAAATGTGTTGTTTACTCTTGGAATATCTTACACAAATGATTCAAAAGCGAACGGTACAGTGAACAACTGTTTGGATGTTTTTCAGTTTAGATAAAAGATATCATTTGACAGTTTCCTGTACATGAAAGAGATGAATTATTTGAAGTATAAAATTGATCTTGCGTGGTTTAATTTCAACTTAACACGCAATGAACTACTTGTGAAATTTGTCACCGGATCTGAAAATCCTTTATTTTAACGAAAGGTATTACCCTTCAACGGCGAAACGACTTCGCACAAAGTTTGCCAACCTTAATCGCAAAACAATTACGCTCGATTAGCACTTAGTTTGCACTAAACTCCGCGATCCCAATCTCGCGCGAGAGTGCAACAGCTGCATCACCTCATTTGCCATCGACAATGGACTCCGACGATTGTGTGTTTGCCTACATAGCTGTAGAGTATATGAAAAACAGCAAATTATGCTAATCAGAATCGTTGTTTATTGACCGAACTCCTCCTCGCAAATTGCTAGCGCTAGTGTACGTTGTGGCGTTGTTTTCACCCGGACCTCGCCTGTAACTGTGCCGTTGGCCTCCGTGCCCCCGGAGTTCGAATCGACTTCAATTCTAGCCTGGGTGACGCAAAAGCGGTTCTGAAATGACACTTTGGAGGTTAGCGTTTTCCCACGAGGTCTTGCGGGGTACCCAAGAAAACTATGTAGTCGACGCTTGAACCAGTATAAATCCTAATCGCTTTGCAGAGATCTAGCTTAGAAGACGGCGGTGGCGGCGGCGTTGTCCAATGACAAAGTTAATGGTTCTTCTTGCTTCAGGGTAGTTCGTTCATGACTTGAATCTCACTAAGACTACACTGGCTTGACTGCCCTATAAATCTCACATTAGCGGCACTCACCGGACTTAGTCATCGGACGCATCGAGGGCTTACCCTCTCCGGCTGATCTAATGCGCGAACATGGACGATAAATTTCGCGCATGGAGTTCACTTGCCTGCTCAGTAGCCGCCAACAACACCGATGTCAGGTACAACTTTATTCCATTAACGATGCAAGATGCGGGACGCTAACCTTTATCTTGTCTATGTGGAGTTTAACGGAGTTGGAGGAAGTTGTTACCGCCATAAATCTACTTTACCTAGCGATTCGAGGGGTAGCACCGTGTGTGAAAGTAGCCTGAAAGGTAACTCGCGGTAATGGTAGTAGAGTTTTGAATTAGGTTTTTGGGATTAGGGCACACTGGCTTGCTCAACTTTTCATAGCTCGCCAGCGATATTTGAAAACTTTGCCTTGTAAATTCATCAGCAGATACAATCACCCCTAACTTAGCAATTCTAATACGCGCCCCAATCGCTGTTCGAGAGGTTCTGAGATGAGTTTCATCACCTCCGGCTGCATACAAAGCATGTGCTCCATTCGCTGAAAGCTTGCACAGTGCTGAGTACAAACAACTCGCGAAATCGCGCAGTCCATTACCATTAATTGATTCTTCTTATTGCTATTCCCATCGATCTACCGTATTCAATATTCATTCAATCGGAAAGATACGTGCATAGTGAGTGAGAGGCCAATCTCCCCACGGGGGGAACACACAATGTAACGTATTGATTGTACTCGGCCCGGGGGTCGTGGACAATGGTTGCGACAACTACTGCTGCTGCTGGAGGCACAACACTGTTTAGGTTGACCTTTTGTTGGGAGCATGTTCAAAATCAGTCTACAATCTTTAGAACGAAAAGATTAGTACAATTCCATTATTTGCGACTAACTTTTTGAATCGTGCAATGAATTGTCAACGAATCCTGGTTATGATTGACAATAATTACAACAAAATGTAGCAATTGCATTGTTGAGATTTCATCTTTTATTCGAATACATAAGTACCAACTAGTGATTCAGTTCTACTAGCTCTAATAGGAGATCGGTCGCATTTGTAGAACAAGTTTAGTATGAGTTGCAATGATTGTTTGGGATTCAACGTTTTTCTGTGCCTTGCTGTCATTTTTGCATTTGAGTAAGGTAGGACCTTTTGTAAACACATATTGTATTGTAAGATCTACGCTAACGACTTTTTGATTGCGATACCCGCTTCAAGGCAACTCTCTCGATCGATTTTGACGAGGACATTCGTGATTGTGACAATGAAACCCCAATGCCGGGAATAGACACGTCAAACTTTCAAATTTTACCTCAACCGGACGGATCGATTACGGTGAACGGAACCGCTCGATTCACAAAGGACTATGGCAATCCTACCAGAGTAAGTCCGCGGATCAGTTTGTAATATCAAACAGACTAATTGGAAGAAACTTTTTAGTGGAAGTTCTACACCAAACGGCTGGAGCGCGGAAGGTGGATTCCGGGCATTGTTTCGCGGGACATTTCGAACGTCTGTTCGGTTCTGCAAATGCCGTACGAACTGTGGTATCCGTTCACTAGGCTGATGCAGCGGAAATTTTGTCCCTTCAAAGCTGGGGTGAGTCGCGTCATTCAACATTGGGTCGTAACGTTGTACTAATTTAGGAAGATCCGTGGTAGATTTTCACATTGATCACAATCAATCTTTTAAGCACGAGGAGCACATGAACAACGTCAACATAGGAAACCTGGCCAAAACATTTGAAGTTTCGCCGGATTTTATCGGCGAATGGCGAGTTTATCATGCAATTACGACAACCCGGAACGGGAGACCCTTTGATGAGTGTTTCATGGTATCGGTATCCGTTTCGGAGGTTTGAGTTTAAATTTTAATAATAATCAAACATTCTTTAGCATTTCTATTGTTATTTTTAATATTTTAAATAAATGATAAAAATGTAATAGTGACAATTTTCATTATAAATTTAAGGTTTTGAAAATATATTTTTTCTTTCTTTGAAATGGTCAATTTGCGTTGAATATCCAGATTTAAAAAAAATATGAATATGCTAAAAAAACAACCCCCTTAACTGTCCATGTGGTTTATGGTTGGCCCCTTACAATGGATTGCATGATAGATCCAGACTTCATTTTCATCTTAATTACTAGATACGGTTTCATATGATGTCTCTTAAATTGTTATGATTTGAAATAAAGTTGCCAGATTTTCAAATTGTATTGCTCAAAAAAAACAATTTTCCAATTCTCTACGAAATCGGCTGGCAAAAAAATAAAAATGTATAAAAGTTGAAATTACGAGCCATGCAGCCATGGTGGCCACTGAAGTCGGGAAATCGGGAAAGTCGGGAAAAAGTCGAGAATTCGCCAAAATCCGCCAAAAATCGGGAAAAAGTCGGGAATTTATGATTTTTTGTCAAAAAGTCAGGAATTATCAGCATGCTTGATTGAACATTATTTTTTTAACTCTTCAATAATTTTGTAATATTTTGTACAATTCTCAAATTGAATTCACTCAATTCTGCTTTAATAACATACTTTAAATTTAAGGTTCTTTTCACTATTTCAATATATTTGAGTATGGAAAAGCTGTTTAAGACATTCAAAATCTTAATTAATATTGGAGTCTTTGACACAGATCTTCATAATATTTTTAATGAATCATATAATCTCTATAAATTTTTGTTTATCATACAAGAGACAAAGTTAATGAAAAACTAATATAAAAATAGAGCCTGATGGCCAGCTTAGCGTTATGATTCTATTTTATTTTGTCACATAGATTGAATATTTGAAAACAGATTCCAACTTGAGTTTGGCAATGGTTTTTTGGTAAATATTTTTAATTGTTTAACTAAATTCTTTAAGTAATTAAAATATGTTGCCGTTAAACTTTTTTTGTGAGTATGGTTTAGAGCGTCCAATTTCCCGGGGTTACAGAATTCCCGGGAAACGGGAAATTTTCAACAAATTTCCCGGGAAATCCCGGGAATCCCCGGGAAATTTGAAATTTAACGAAAATTTTTCAGATCCTGTTTCTGATCAACATTTTGCAACAAAATTGTGTAGAACAGTAACTTTAATGGTCAAAATGAGTGTGAGGGTCAATTATTGGCTTGATTGCTTGTAAAACATCAAGCAACTTTGAGAAAATATATAAAAATTATAATTGTTAATGCTGTCTTTCAAATCGTATCAAGTAAAAATGTTGAGAAGTATTTTTTAAATCAAAGTGGACAGTGAAAATCTATGCTCCACAACCATAAAATTGCTTTTAAATTTGTCTCAGTGACAATAAAGCTGAAAAGAAAAAAAAACTATCACAACTCAAAATTTTTAGATATTTGAAGCGAGTTCTTGAAATTTGGTTGCATTCTTTGATAAATTTCATTTTCGTTTTTTTATGATTTTTCATGGTTTAATTTATTGTATGATTTTAGGTAAATGGTTATATGGTCTAATAAATTAATTAGATTAAAATAATTTACAAAGTGTAAAAGTGGTTGACATTAAACGACATTTTTTTCATAATTAACCTTCTAACGCCCTTGGACGGTCACGTGCATCATTAATTTATAACTTCAAATTATAATTTCTCGAAATATTTTAAACAAATTCATCTAGCATAACCCTTTTTGAAAAATTGTATTATATCAATTCAGTTTTCATCCAATTTGGTCAAGGTAAACAAAAATGCTGAACAAATTTCAATTTTTATCTTGGCCGGAAGAGGTAATATCTTATTTTCAAATGATATAAAAAAAACTTGTTTAAATAGGTTGGGCGTCATCCATACTATTCATACTTCATGGATGAAACCTTGTCAAAATAATAGCGAAATTGTTGTTGTCCAACATATAAGCAAACAATATTCCTAGTTATGAATGCTTCAAAAATTAATACTATCAACCTTGATATGAAATTAACAGACAAACTGATTAGTTCAATATGAACAGCAGATTGAAGTGAATAAAATCAAATCAGGTTATGTAATTATAATTTTTTGTATGAATTTTCAAAACATTGGTGCCAAAAGAGGCAGGCAAATGTATACTTCCGCATGTATTTCGGGAATTCCCGGGAAATTGACATATTTCCCGGGAAACGGGAAATATTTTTATCCGGGAAATCCCGGGAATTCCCGGGAAATTTTTTCCCGGGACGGGAAATTGGACGCTCTAGTATGGTTAAATTACTACTATACATAAAGCTTGATTTTCAGTTTTCGGAAAACTTAAATACCGAATAAAGTCCAAAATTTAAAAACTTTTTTACGTTTTGAAAACATAAAGAAAATTTTGAAATTGCAAAAAAAATAATCCAAGAAATTTAGAGTTATTGCAAAACTGTTTAAAAAAATGTCTCTTCAAACATTTTGCTTAAAATAAGTGGTTAAACATAAAATCATATCTAACTGAATGTTCATTGAAAAAAAAAAAACAGTTGAATACTGACCACTAGATAAATTGACATTGATTTAAAAAAAAAACAATATCGAAAATTACAAAATTAAAAAGGGAACCAGGCAAATTTTTTTTATGAATTTCTTGTCATTTTTCTAAATCCTTTGAATGAATAATTTCTGCAATTATGTTTTAATCATTCTTTGATTTAAAATGATGATGAAGTTTAAAAAAAAAATGGAACGAAATTTTAAGTTAAGTTATCTTTAACTTTTTGTCATTTCCAGTTGAAACGAAGTATCAAAAACTATACTTTTGCCAATTTAAAAAATAACATGAATGTTATAAGTATTGTTGAACTTTCGATAATTTTTTCAAAGACAAATTGTTTGTGTTTCTACTCTGAATCATAATAATGAAGTTTGTGATGTTTTTTTCAATTCTTGTTAAGTTTCTTTAATTACAAAAAATGCCTATATTTGGATATGCGTGTTATTTCAGCATTCTGGAAAAGTCTGGAAAAAGTCGGGAAAAAGTCGGGAAAAAGTCGGGAATTTGAAAATGGGATTTGAGTGGTCACCCTGGCCATAGTTTCAACACACCCTCCACTTTTATGAGATTTTTTTATTTTTAAGTTGAAAAGTCAAATTTGAAGGTAAGCTTGAGATTTTATTTTTCGTTCAAAATTTTTGTGAAATAAGACTCACGAAAAATGCAGGATGGAGCAACTCACCTAAAAAAAAAAAAATCATTTACTGAAACTGTTTTTTTCAAAAGTGCTCTTAACATCACAATTTTCAAAAACCGAACACGAGAGTCGATTTTTCTGACAATTTTACATAAAAGTCTCCATATTGACCATTGTCCTAAGTACAATCCTTGTGAAGTTATAAAAATAAAAATGTTGAAAAAATTGGTTTTTTGATGGTTTTTGACAATTTTTGTATGAAAGACTTGATTTTTCAGTCTCGAAAATATTTTTACCGAAAAGCTCGTCCAATTTCCCAAAAGTTTGTCTTTGACCACATTTCTATTGGATGTATGGGCTTACAGATATAAGCCAATTACATTGCTCATAACTGAAAACATAATATTTTTCAGTGTAGTATAGTAACCTGGATAATAAATTAGCTTAAATCATCAAAAAACGAGTTGTTTCGAAAAGTGATTCACAGAGATTTTTGAAAATAAGTGTTTTTTGGGCAAAATAAAAGAAATGATACCCAATTTTTGTGACTATACCTTTTAATATAAAATCAAAGTGCACCGTTTTTGAGATACCCTCTTGAAGTTTGATTTGAACTAAAAATTGCAATTTGCGATTTTTAAAATAGTGCCCATTGGTGATCATTCTAGGATTTTTTTTTGAGTGTCCAAAAATGACCGAAAATTTGTTCTAAGAAACACTCAAGATTGGACCTCTGGTTGTTGAGAAAGGTACAGCGGATAAAGGAAAAACAAACACTAAAGTTTACGTTTTCAATGTTTCACTTGAACAGCTCCTAATTTTTTACTGCCAATCTCTCATCTATGAATAGTCCAATTTTAATTGAAAAAATGAAAAATAAACATTTGTGAAGTTTTCTGATCGTTTTGAACAAATATTTTGAAAAATTTGGAATCAAGACTAACATTTCAAAAGGGTGTAATATTAGATATTTGGTTTAAAGGTCTTTCAATTACCTATCCATTGATGTATTAACATGTTTTTTTTTGTGAATTGTTAAATTCAAAATAAATTTAATTTAGTGCAACAAACAGGTTGCAATTTTTTAGAATCTTATAAAAATGTTTCTTGAAATGTAGAGTAGACTTTAATTTTAATAAATCTATAACATAAGAAAAGAAAAAAAGTTTTTGAAATCGAGATGATAGGGGAACAGCATCTAATCCCAGCGTGCCTCTAATGTTGCGACATTCAATTACAGCTCATTAAAAGCGTTTTCAACTGAAATCGAGTGATTAATAGCTTAGTAAGAAGTGAGCTAAGAAGTTTCTATCAAATGTTTTGCAGTCTGCAAATTGGATGGAGTTAGGAGCGATTGCTTAACCTGCCAATTAAACGAGATTTTCCCTTATGTTAAAAGTCATTGATTTGTGTAAAATTGCAATCAGACCAATTTTTCTATGCATGTTAAAAAAATAATCATGTTTTGTAGAACAAGAACAACAAATTTCTTGTTGTCGACTCTAATTGAAGTAATTTTAAAATATGTGTGTGATTTATAGTTCAGATTGATCAAAACGTGTAATAAAAAAGCATTAAATACACCCGACAACAGTTCAGTATCTCAATTTCATGACCAGTGGTAGTTGATGAACAAGTTTGGTGATCATCGAAATGGTTTTATTGTGTACAACTGGAACTACTATCTACGGATTTATTTTACTAGTGCAAATCAGCCAGGTATACGATTGTTGCCTTTTTTAATTTGATTTATTTCTCTAAACGTTTGGGTTATTTGTTAGGCTACCCTGACGCTCGAATTTGACGAGGACTTTCGGGATTGTGAAAATGGACTACCCATGCCGGGGTTTGACGCGTCTGAACTGCAAGTTATTCCCCAGGACGATGGTTCGGTTACGATGAACGGAATGCTTAAGTTCACAAAGGATTACGGGAGTCCTACGAGAGTAAGAAAAAAATATTTGAAAAATTTCAAGGAATTTCAAGTGAAACTTACAGATGAAGATGTACAGCAAACGACTTCAGCAAGGCGAATGGAAGCCGGGCATGGTTTCACGTGAAATTAGTAACCTTTGTCCAGTGATGCAGATGCCAACCGAATTGTGGTATCCGTTTACCCGGATTCTACAGCAAAAGACTTGTCCTTACCAAGCTGGAGTAAGTTGAATGTGATGAAATTTGTAAAAAAGCCCAATCCAACGTGTGTCGCACCGATTTTATTCACAGCATGAAGAACACATCAACAATGTGACCGTTGAAAACATTGCTGCCAAATTTCATGTTCCACCGGATTTTCTTGGGGAATGGCGAATGTATCACGAATTTACGACAACCAGGCAAGGATCTTCGGCGAAGGAATGTCTCATGGTACCGGTGACCGTTTCCGAGGTGTGATACAATTACAGTTAAATAAATTATTTTTTTTTTTTCCAAAAATGTGGGCCAGCAAAAATAATTATCAAATTACGAGTGCAAATTGCACTCTCAGCTGCAGCAGCGTTGAATTCTCCTTCGGTACCACCCGGGCGGGCTGGGCCAACGGACAGAAAATAGATTTTCCCGTGTAATAAAATCTTTATTAGATTTATTTTCAATTTCCACCGAGGCAAACCTCCTCCAATCTCTAACCAACCAACGCAAAACGCGAAACATACTCCCGGGCTGAGATTTATGCCCAGCCATCCCCAGTGCAACGCTGCCAGCTGGTAGGAACAGTACGAAGTGGGTTGATCCCGTGGTAACCCTTAGCACGACAAGTGATGTTCAAAATAATGTAAAACTTAATGAAGACTTATTTAGTTGAAAAATTGCATTGCATTTGCAAAATGTTAAAATGACTTCTTTGCAACTTTCTGCTACAATTTTTTGCTCTTTTCAATAAAAATAACTTGATAATGTTAGGCCCGTATTTCTGACATTCTCAAAAATTGGGCTGATTAAAAAAAAATATTTGTAGTTTCAATTTTTAAACATTGCCGGGGCTCGTGGTGTAGGGGTAAGCATAATTGCCTCTCACCTAGTCGGCTTGGGTTCGATCCCAGAAGGTCCTGGTGGCATTTTTCGAGAGGAGATTTGTCTGATCTCGCCTTCCGTCGGACGGGGAAGTAAATGTTGGCCCCGGTCTAACCTAGAGGTTAGGTCGATAGCTCAGTCTAGGTGTAGGAATCCTCTCACTGGGTCCTGCCTCGGTGGAGTCGCAGTTAGGCAGTTGAAATCTTAATCCAAAGGTCGTTAGTTCGAATCCCGGGGTGGATGGAAGCTTAGGTGTAAAACGAGGTTTGCAATGCCTCAACAATCAAGCCTTCGGACACCTAGTTTCGAAGAATCTCGTAAGCGAATAATTTGATTTTTGTTAGGTCTATTTGTCTGTGGAGATATTCAACTAAATAAAATTAGAAAAACGATGCTATAATCGATATACTATATATTTTCATTAAACATCCGTATAAAAGCATATTCCCCAACTGGGAAGCTAAGGGATGCCAAGGGTGCACATTCTTTCTCATGGAATATGTTCTTTTTCCCTGCTGGTAGACTCTCTTCTCGTGCGGTTTCGGAGTTGCATTATTTTTACTGCATCCCTCCTCTGCGCTTCTGTGCTTGAGCTCTATCATTCGTCTTAGCTGCTGCTAGTTTGAACTCTTAAGTTGGCTTGATTTAGTCTTCATTAGCTTCTATTTTTTATCACAGATCGAAAGATTAAAAAAAATATCTAAATTTTAATACTTTGAGTACAAATTCTGATCAAAAGATGGTTTTAACCAAACATTCCAGGACTTTTAAGGGTTAGCCAAGACCAACCATTTCTCCAACCGCAAAGCCAAGATGATTTATTTTGCTTTTTAGTTATTTGCTTATATTTCAAACTTTTACTGGCTGTGTTCTGCTACCATCTTGTACACAGTCATATGATACAGTTTTTTTAATGCACTCGAAGTTTTTGCCAAGTCGCGCGCAGACAGTGCGGTAGCATGTACTAGGAAGCAGTTAACTAACGCCTCCAGTGATTAATGGCGTCAATCTAGTTATGAAGAGCTGGCGGGGCGAGGGCGAGGGGCAGCTGCCCTGGTTCATAGATTATTAATCAAGTAGATGTCCCACTTGGAATTTGCTCCATATACCCAGTTGGCGACACCCCTTTAGCGCTCAGCGCGCCACCACAGTCAAGTTACAGGTACTAAATTGACAAACAAAATCGTAGCACTCTATGGACATTCCTACCAAAAGTTCGTTGACAACTGTCCTCGCAACTGTCACTCTTTCTGATTTGCTGTTTGTGAAAAAAAATCCTAATGGTAGCTGCGAGCGAGATTCAGCGGACGTAAAATATCCTCGAGATGCGCAAATATGGTTCAGCAATCAACACCATGGTGCCAATGGCCGGAGCGAACACGGGAAAGAGGAACCAGATTTGTTCAGCAAGCCAACTACTTAGACAAACACGGTCAAGTTCCCTGATTTGACGACCATTTGTCGGATGATGAACCGGATAAGAACCTACGTCTAACGTTTCGTCGATCGTAGAGATCCTTGGCGATGAACGGTTGTGAGGCGCCTAATGAAGGACCGGAAGTTAAAGGTGGAAATGACGATAAGATGAAACCACCGATTACCTGGTTGATAAGGCCGCTGTCCGCGGTTCAGGTTAGATTAGATTGTCGTGTGCGCAACAATCTAATCTAACCTAGCCCCGTTACTGCCGGAATACTCCAGTGAATATACCCTATGAATTCTGAAATTGTAAAAAATGTGAACTACAATAAAAATAATAAAGTGTGTATTTTTTATTTCCTCAAAATATAAAACATACATAATTCTTCATTTTGTTGTAATGCTGGCACAGACATCGCATGGCTTTATACACTGTTTTAAAACGTGATTTCCAGGAGAATCGTAGAAGAATCTTCCACGACGGAGGTCAGCATTTTCGTTGTCGAGAACGCTGGCTGGCTCGTGTTTGTTCTGGCAAAGCTGGAAGCATCCGGTTCGCCGCTTCCGAATTCACCGAAGTTCCGTTTTTCACCGTCACCATGGTCATCGTTTCCCGGGACATCACGAGGCTGTGAAAAACAAAATAAGCCTTTTAATGAAGGATTCCTTTTGTTTTCCTTTTTTTAAATTCACCTGCCTAATTTAACACAGCACAGCAACGTCCATTTGTTGTCGCCGCGAACCTGTTTCAAAGTTGTCTCCTTAATTAGCGGACGAGATTTTTTTCTAACACGATCAAAAATTTGCAAAGTCGAGAGAGTTTTGACATTTCATGGAAACAGCAGAAGCTACTCGAGAGTTGCTTGGATATATCCACTGAGCATTGAACTGAAACTGAAGAGGATTTTTTTTCAAGCGTTCCCAAAGGGTAAGTTAGTACCTGTGAATTGCCACACGGATAGAAATCCGGTCCGCAAATCCGAAATCAAACTGTCTTGAAATCGAAAACATCGTATGTTTTCGATTTCGTTTCAAATGTTTTCAAAAACGACAACATTTTCAACACATTCGAAAACATTTGTGTTCGAAATCGCCCCCCGCTTTTCTCAAATTTTCTGAAGCGTAACAACTGTCAAACGCAACCAAAACTGCAACCCAATTACACCGCGCGATTTTTACTGTTTGTTTATGTTTTGGTTTTTAGTTTGAGAGAATTTGTGGAAAAAAAGGTGCGCGACGAGTGGTTATCTGACGACCCGGTTCCCTCCGGATCACGTTCGGTTCTGCTGACGCAGAATGACGAGGACGGCCCGTCCTGGTTCTTCGGGAATCCGCTAGCATTGCGGCGCGTGTTTCTTCAGCGAGGACGGTTGTTGGACACCTTAGTTCTTTTTCGGCGTTGGCCAGCGGAATGTGGCTCGCGTGGTTGTCCAGCGGAACGTGATTCTTGTTCGCCGGGCCCGCGTGTTGATGAGCAGTTCCTCCGACGACGTTAGCCGCACCTAGTTCGGCCAGGTTTTCGACAACAGCGCCGGCTCGGAATCACGATTGCCGATTCCTGACAGCGGCGCCGAACCTAAGCGGCCTCCCGCCGCCCCAAAGTGCTCCCCCAGCGGTGTTTTACTGGCACGAACCGATGGATATCGCGTGGAAACTTCGCGCTGCGCGACCTTCTGAGCGCCCAGGCAGGGAACTCCTCCTCAGCAATGGGATTCGAATATAAGTGAACTGTTCAGAGAAGACAACCGGATCCAGCTACAGCAGAAGCACCACAAGCAGCGGCCAAAGGTGTTGATTCGCTACTCCATGAAGTGTGGTAAGTTTGAATGATAAAAACCTCCCGAAATACCATAACCTAATCAACCTTTTCCCTCAATAGAACTCCTGCGCCGCCGACCTCCACGGCCGCCAAGAAGAAGATATTGTTCAGCGGAAGGTAATCATCAACGAGCCGTTGCCGTGCTGCCGTTGATTGACGTCCCTGGAAAACTTGGCTGCTAACAGAGGAGTAGGAGGTTCCAACGATGCAATCATTCCGATGAAGGTGTCCGTCATTCCAGAACTGAACCTGTCCTCCTCCTCCTCCTCCTCCTCCTCCTCCTCCTCCTCCTCCTCCTCCTCCTCCTCCTCCTCCTCCTCCTCCTCCTCCTCCTCCTCCTCCTCCTCCTCCTCCTCCTCCCCTCCTCCTCCTCCTCCTCCTCCTCCTCCTCCTCTCCTCCTCCTCCTCCTCCTCCTCCTCCTCCTCCTCCTCCTCCTCCTCCTCCTCCTCCTCCTCCTCCTCCTCCTCCTCCTCCTCCTCCTCCTCCTCCTCCTCCTCCTCAAATTTCAATATTTTAAGGCATTGATTTTTAAAAAATTAACAATCGAAAACTCTACAATTCTAAAGTTTCTTTATTTTAAATTTTAAAATTGTTAAATTCAAACATTCTAAAATTTTAAATTCCCAAATTCTAAAATTATAAACTTCAAGAATTATATAATTCAAAAACTCTAAAATTCTGAAATTCTGAATTACTGAAATTCTTAAATAGCAAAATTCTTAAATACCACAATTCTAAAATCCTTTAATTTTTAAATACCACAATTCATAAATTTTAAAGTACTAAAATCTTAAAATTCATGCATTCTAAAATTTAAAAATTCTCGAATTCAAAAATCAGAAAATTCAAAAATTTTAATAATTCTAAGATTTTTAAAATCTCAAATTTGGAATTCCTCAAAATATAAAATGGCAAAATTCTAACATTCTAAAAATAAAAAATAATTATTCTAAAATCCTGGAATTCTCAAAAAACTTAAATTCTAAAATTCTAAAATTCTAGAATTTCTTAAATTCTAAAATTCTAAAATTCTAAAATTTCTTAAATTCTAAAATTCTAAAATTATAAAATTCTAAACTTTTAAAATTCTAAAATTCTAAAATTCTAAAATTCTAAAATTTCTTAAATTCTAAAATTCTAAAATTATAAAATTCTAAACTTTTAAAATTCTAAAATTCTAAAATTCTAAAATTCTAAAATTCTAAAATTCTAAAATTCTAAAATTCTAAAATTCTAAAATTCTAAAATTCTAAAATTCTAAAATTCTAAAATTCTAAAATTCTAAAATTCTAAAATTCTAAAATTCTAAAATTCTAAAATTCTAAAATTCTAAAATTTAAAATTTAAAATTTAAAATTCTAAAATTCTAAAATTCTAAAATTCTAAAATTCTAAAATTTAAAATTTAAAATTTAAAATTCTAAAATTCTAAAATTCTAAAATTCTAAAATTCGAAATTTAAAATTCTAAAATTTAAAATTCTAAAATTCTAAAATTTAAAATTCTAAAATTTAAAATTCTAAAATTCTAAAATTCTAAAATTCTAAAATTCTAAAATTCTAAAATTCTAAAATTCTAACATTCTAAAATTCTAAAATTCTAAAATTCTAAAATTCTAAAATTCTAAAATTCTAAAATTCTAAAATTCTAAAATTCTAAAATTCTAAAATTCTAAAATTCTAAAATTCTAAAATTCTAAAATTCTAAAATTCTAAAATTCTAAGATTCTAAAATTCTAAAATTCCAAAATTCTATAATTCTAAGATTCTAAGATTCTCAAATTCTAAAATTCTAAAATTTTAAAATTCTAAAATTCTAAAATTCTAAAATTCTAAAATTCTAAAATTCTAAAATTCTAAAATTCTAAAATTCTAAAATTCTAAAATTCTAAAATTCTAAAATTCTAAAATTCTAAAATTCTAAAATTCTAAAATTCTAAAATTCTAAAATTCTAAAATTCTAAAATTCTTAAATTCTAAAATTCTAAAATTCTAAAATTCTAAAATTCTGAAATTCTAAAATTCTAAAATTCTAAAATTCTAAAATTCAAAAATTCATAATTTTGAAAATTCAAAAATTCAAATATTTAAAAATTCCTTAATTCCTAAATTTCTAAATTCAAAAATTCAAAAATTTAAAAATTCCTAATTCCTAAATTCCTAAATTCCTTAATCCCTAAATTCCTTAATTTTTAAGTTCCTAAATTCCTTAATTCCTATATTCCTATAATTTTTAAATTCCCAAATTCCCAAAATCCCAAATTCCTAAATTCCTTAATTT
This sequence comes from Culex quinquefasciatus, assembly GCF_015732765.1. Taxonomy (NCBI): domain Eukaryota; kingdom Metazoa; phylum Arthropoda; class Insecta; order Diptera; family Culicidae; genus Culex; species Culex quinquefasciatus. The sequence continues at coordinate 181,901,970 of NC_051862.1, read as the reverse complement.
TTAAATTTCAAATTTCCCAAATTTCCAAATTCCCAAATTAAAAAAAATCACTAATTCCCAAATTCCCATATTCCCAAATTCCCAAATTAAAAAATTAACTAATTCACTAATTCACTAATTCACTAATTCCCTAATGCCCAGATTCCAAAATGCTTAAATTCTCGAATCCCCGAATTCTTAAATTCCCAAATTCTTAAATTACCAAATTCCCAAATTCTCAAATTCCCAAATTCACTAATTCTCAAATTCCCAAATTCTCAAATTCCCAAATTACCATGTTCCCAAATTCCTAAATCAGCAAATTCACTCATTCACTTATTCCCAAATTCCCAAATTCTTAAATTTTCAAATTCCGTAATTTTCAAATTCCCAAAATTCACAAATTCACACATTCTCAAATTCCCAATACTCAAATTCTCAAATTCTGAAATTCCCAAATTCTTGAATTCCCAAATTCCCAAATTCTTCAATTCCCAAATTCTCAAATTCCTAAATTCTCAAATTCCTTAATTCACAAATTCACAAATTCCCAAAGTCCCGAATTCTTAAATTCCCAAATTCTTAAACTCCTTAATTCCTAAATTCATAAATTCCTAAATTCCTAAATTCCTAAATTCCTAAATTCCTAAATTCCTAGATTCCTAAATTCCTAGTTTCCTAAATTCCTAGATTCCTAAATTCCTAAATTCTTAAATTCCTAAATTCCTAAATTCCCAAATTCCTAAATATTAATTTCCCAAATTCCCTAATTTTCAAATTCCCAAAATCCCAAATTCACATATTCACAGATTCCCAAATTCCCAAATTCTTAAATTCCCAAATTCTTAAATTCCCAAATTCTTAAGTTCCCAAATTCTCAAATTCCCAAATTCTCAAATTCCCAAATTCCAGAATTCCCAAATTCCTAAATTCTCATATTCCCGAATTCCCAAATTCCCGAATTACTAAATTCTCAAATTCCTAAATTGCTAAATTCCTTATTTCCCAAATTACCAAATTCACATATTCACAGATTCCTAAATTCCCAAAATCCAAAATTCACAAATTCCCCAATTCCCAAATTCTTAAATTCCCAAATTCCCAAATTCCCGAATTCCCAAATTCCCAAATTCCTAAATTCCTAGATTCCTAAATTCCCAAATTCCTAAATTCTCAAATTCCTAAATTCCTAAATTTCTAAATTCCTAAATTCCTTATTTCCCAAATTCCCAAATTCCCAAAATCCTAAATTCACATATTCACATATTCACAGATTCCCAAATTCCAAAATTCTCTAAATCCCAAATTCCCAAAATCCCAAATTCACATGTTCACAGATTCCCAAATTCCCGAAATCCCAAATTCACAAATTCCCAAATTCTTAAATTCCCAAATTCTCAAATTCCCAAATTCCCAACTTCCCAAATTCGTAAATTCCTAAATTCTCAAATTCCTAAATTCGCAAATTCTCAATTTCCCAAATTCTTAAATTCTCATATTCCTGAATTTCTAAATTTCTAAATTCCTTGATTCCTAAATTCTTAAATTCTTAAATTCTCAAATTCCCAAATTCCCAAATTCCTAAATTCCTAAATTCCTTAATTCCAAAATTGCCGAATTCCCAAATTCCTAAATTCTCAAATTCCTAAATTCCTTAATTCCTAAATTCCTAAATCTCAAAATACCACATTATCAGGTTCTTGAATTCCTAAATTTTCTAATTCCGATATTCCCAAATTTTTAAAATAACATATTACCATGTTCCTAAATTCACAAATTCCCTAATTTTGATTCGGGATTCCCAGATCCAGAAAATCCCAAATTCCCAACTCCACATTCTAAAATCCCCAGATTCCCATATTTCCTGATTGTCAAAACACTAATTTTTTGTATTCCCATATTCCAAACAAACACACACACACACACACACACACACACACACACACACACACACACACACACACACACACACACACACACACACACACACACACACACACACACACACACACACACACACACACACACACACACACACAAAGATTAGTTTTTTAATTAATGATGTATTTTTTGCCTCAATAAATAAAAAAAACGAATCAACTGTTTTACTGAACCAAATGAAATATCCAACGGTCAATTCAAAAACCAAAACCAACGGTCAATTCAAAAACCGATTAAACCGTTCGGGATGGCTGCGTGCTTTTTGTTTTGCCAGACGTCACCAACCGTGACGACTCAAAATCGACAACATTGTTCTCGATTTTGTTGCAAATGTTACCGGACGACTGGTCGACAACATTCTGAAACGAATTTCAGAACGAATCGAGAACAATGTTGTCGATTTCCCGGACAGGATTTCTATCCGTGCACCAGGTGTAATTTTGGCGTGGCGGTAGTGTCGCCAGCCCCAACAGGGGAGTGGCGTATCTATATATATTTAGTCTATGCCTGGTTGCAGATGTAGATCTGTTGCTCGCACCAATAATCTACGATCGATTAGCACACTTTCCACGACGACGACTTCCCACACATCATCAGCAGCTAGTCGACTATTGATGGGCTGGCTGGATCCAAAAACGGGTTCCATCTGGAAGAGAGCATGTTTGGGCGTGTTTACAGACAGACCAAATTCGTCATCGGCGGGAATGATGGTTGCGGCGCCGCGCACGGTCGTCAATTATTTATTCCTCAATCGCTAATAAATTTCGTTTGATTGATTATTCAATTTAATCGAGTCCGCAGACGGAACTCGATGGAGCGACACAGGTTCAAACTGTTTAAGGGGTTGTTTGATGGATTTGTTTATCAGACACGCGTGTTTGGGGGTTTTGCTGGGAATCATTCTAGGAATTGAGCTCCGGTATGTAAACAAACTAATATATTATTCGGAGTTTGTGGGGAAATATGATTTAGAATGTTTAATGGACACAAAATAGTAACTCCATTTAAGTTAAATATTGAATTTACAATCTTAAAACACTGTTCTTGAGTAAAAGTAATTTTTGAGTAAAAATAGCTTTACAGATAAGGAAAATAATGTAGAAAATTATTAGTTGATTGAATATTTTTGAAGTTTGTTAATAAGCTAAACTGCCGCTCGAATCTAGTCCGTCCCATATGTAAAAACAGCAAGCCGAGAAAAACGCACTTTAAATTTGTCCCGCCCATAAGCTTACGTGTTAGAATTTTTCGAAAAAGTGAATTTTCTACGGTTTTCTGGAACAAAGTACTAAATTTTATTGGTTTTTCTGATAGGTCACAAGATTTCGAATCGAACTAAATCATTACTTCAAAATTGACGAAATTACATATGGGACGGACTTGCTTCGAGCGGCAGTAAACCATTATTGAGTTATTTTATGTTTTTGTAAGAAACATTTATGCCATAATTTCAAAATCATGACTTATGACTAACATTTAACATTTAATTTTTGTAGAGGCAAGATATTAAATATGCAGCGGAATTAAAAGGAACAATTCGTCTCTTTGTATTCATAATAAAATACCAAAACTTAGGACAATCCGTACACCTTAACTACCTTCGAAGAATGTTTTTTTTAAAGTTTTATGGTAATCTTTGTAAGTTAATTAGCTTAAGCCAATTGTGATTGTTTTTTTAACTAGAAGTGATTTTGAACTTCTGCTAACTTTTTGTTGAATGTTTTAAGGAAAAAATGTTAAATTTTACTTATGTATGTAAATAAAATTACAAGCATTCTGGATTATAAACAACTATTATTATTAAAAAAAAAATGCTCATAGTCAAATGAACACATTTTTTACATAAACTGTAAAAAAACATTTGCTGGTTTGTATTTTTTAGTAAAAAGTAGTCTATCGAATTAAAACCGACAGATAATCCGGTTCAAAAAATTTTAATTCAAGAGATCAGAAATCGTCTTCTGAATTTTGGATGCTTTTTTTTCGTTGACACTGAAAACTATTTTCTTTCTGTTTTTTTTTTATATCTCAGCAATTGTAAATCCGATCTAAAAATTGTTTGTAGCTGATCTACAGGAAATTTGCCGAGCTTTACTAACAATTATTTTCAAGGATGGTCAAGTTTAACTATCTAATGCCTAATTTTTTTGAGATTTTTTATTTTTACCGTGTTCAGGAGGTCATTTGAGAACCTTTTGTTTCTGAAAGTATTTGACTCATTCTACTGCCTCGTAGCATTACCTTTGAGCAACTCTCTACGAAATCGGCCGATTTCGACCATTTTCATTTTTGTATTTTTTTATTTGGCTCAAACTTTGTGGAGGCCTTGACCAAAGAAGCTATTTTGTGTCATTTTTTCACCCATACAAGTCTCCATACAATTTTGGCTGCTGTCCATACAAAAATGGTAAGTAAATATACAAACAGCTGTAACTGATCAATTTGGTGTCTTCGGCAAAGTTGTAGGTATTTTTGAGGACTATTGAGAAAGAAATAGGTACACGGAAAAAATTGCGGATTTTTTAATCAACTTTTTCTTCACAAAAACTCAATTTCCCAAAATATGTATTTTTTTTTATTTTCGAGATTTTTTTATATGTTTTAGGGGACAAAAAAAAAAACGCAATTTTTGAGCCATAAGGAAACATGGTCAAAAAATCTTACGCCCAGTTATGAAATTGAAATTTTTAAATCAAGACTAACATTTGAAAAGGGCCAAACATTGAATATTATTATTTTTTTTTTCAAAATATTTTTTTCGAAAAAATCGACAAATTTCACGAATGTTTCATGCTTTTCCATTGAAAATCGAACTATTAGTTGCTGAGGTATCGACATTAGAAAATGGTGGGTTTTTTGGGTAAGATTTAGAAAACTTCAATTTTCCTGTTTCTTTTTGTATAAGCCACTGTATCTCAGCAACCAGAGGTCCAATCTTCAATTTCAATTTTAGCAAAATTTTCTGAACTCTTAAAAAAAATCGGAAATGGTCACTTATGGCCGGGACCACTAGCGTGTACAGGGTGGGGCAACATGGGGCAGTTGCCCCACCATCCTCAGAAATTTGTTCTAAAATTCCCAAGGGGGTGTCCATAAAAGACGAAATTTTCAAAACGCTCATATTGTTGCCCCACCTTCCTTGAGGATCTGGGCACTCTAGTGGCCGGGACCCGCGGCGTAGGGGAAAGCGTGGTTGCCTCTCACCCAGTCGACCTGGGTTCAATCCCAGAAGGTCCCGGTTTGTCTGATCACGCCTTTCTTGGGACGTCTAACCTAGTGGTTAGGTCGTAAGTTCAATCCAGGTGTAGGAGTGAGTCGTCTTCCTGGGTCCTGCCTCGGTGGAGTTGCTTGTAGGCAGTTGGACTCACAATCCAAAGGTCGTCAGTTCGAATCCCGGGGTGGATGGAAGCTACGGTGTAAAAAGAAGTTTGCAATTGCCTCAACAATCAAGCCTTCGGACATCTAGTTTCGAGTAGGAATCTCGCAATCGAGAACGCCAAGGCAATGCTGTAGAGCGAATAATTTGATTTTTTGATCACTTATGGTTACTATTTTTCAAAATCGAAAAACTGCAAACATTTCGCTTAGATCAAACTTTCGGTGGCTATATCTTGAAAACGGAGACCTTTATCAAAAAATCCTGTAGAGTACTTTTCGATTGGAAATTCAATTTCATAAAAAAAAATTATGTCAAATTTTGTTTTGTATGAAATTTCGTAATTTTTCAAAAATCACTATTTTTTCGAAAAATTATAACTCGGCGGCTGATGGTTTGACCATACTTCTCTATGGCTCAAAAGTTGTGGATTTTTGTCTCTTGAATCTTGAAAATAAAAAAATACGCCGTTTGGGGAATTGAGTGGAAAAAAGTTAATAAAAAAATCGGCAATTTTTTTTTCTGCATGTACCAATTTTTTTTATCTAAATAGTCCTCAACAATACCTTCAACTTTGCCGAAGACACCAAATTGATCAGAAAATTCACTCAAAAGTTACAGCTGTTTGAATATTTACGCACCATTTTTGTATGGACAGCTGACAAAAATGTATGGAGACTTGTATTGGTGAACCAATGATTTTCTTTTGAGGCTGATTATTCCATGGCTGGTCATATCCCCACAAAGTTTAAGCCATATAAAAAAAAATAAATATACAGAAAAACTATTTCTGGTTTTGGTAGAGAATTGCTCTTCTTCTTTACAATACCCGCTGAAAAATGGATTTCATGCCCGCTTTGAATTAAATCATATATTTTATTTACATTCGAAGGTAAATTCGATTTTGATCCAAAAAATTTAGTCAAGAATTTGTTTCAAACCGAGCAGAAGGAAATAACATGGAAATACCAAATTGGGCAAGTAACAGCGACCAAAATGTGCTCTTTGGTTGATGTTGTTAATATGAAAGTGAATATAAAACAATCAATTTACTTGATAATCAAAGCACTTATGTTGCATTCGTTTTGAAAATCATTTTAGTAAAAATTATGACCTTGTCAAAATTTGTCGAAATTTTTCAAAATACTGTAATACAAAAAAAGTGGTATCCTTCCGAAATTTTTATCAATTTCGAGTCATTGAATTAGGGGGTATATCAATGAATAAAAGAATAACTTTGAAATCTTCGATTTTCAATGAAAGCATTCGTGTTGAGATTGGTATGATAACAAATCTTGCATAATCCTTAAAACAAATTTTCAAGGGTTCTTGAATACCAAAATTTGGTACTGATACTAGAGAAAGGTACAATTACGCATTTCCCTTGTTATTTTACCTGTTCGGGTAATTGAATTTACTGGGCAAATGTCAGCAGAAATCAGTACCACAACAAAGTATGGCAAATCCCACACAGCACAACCTACATCATTCGCTCAGCTGCACGCACCTGTATTTATATTAAAAATGGTGTTTTGGCACTGTGAATAAGTTTGAATGTTATATTTCATTTCGTATCACATTTAAAAAAAAATTATCATTGACTTTGAATTGATTGCTTTTGTTTAAAACTGGAATGAAATATTTTTTTTTTGTTTTATATCGTTTTTAAATTTTATAGCAAATTTCTTGGTGTGTTTAGAGTAATAGCACCCGCCTGCCAATTAGTGGTAAACAATGCAATCATGACCAACTGCCATTGCTGGGGCTGGCTGCTGGATGCATCACAGCCACGTTTCAGTGCAATGTGCACATCTACCGGTAACCAGCTAGTCAACGTGCCAAACGACATCTCTCTCTCTCTCTGCCAAGGGGGAGGAGTGTTGAACGAATCAGTGCAAATTTGCAACTGTAATCACCTCTCTCGGCTTGTTATGAAGAGACAAAAATGTATTGGGTAAATTCAATGTTAAGTATGAAGGGAGCTTTCTTAACAATAATGTTTCATATTGGACATGATTTTATTAGTCAATACCAGCGCCCTCTCAAGAGACCTACTGTTCAACAAATGGGAGGAATGTTATTCCGATAATTAATGTTGCAGACTTATCCGCTATATTAATGTTTCATAAGGCATTTATAAAATATAATTGAAATGAAATGTTTCAAACCCAGTGTAATTTTCAAAAGCAGCAACTTTCAATACTCTTCTCAGCCAGAAAAAAAACTCACCAATTTCAGCTGGTTAGTACCGTTTTCTGATTGAAATTTGCTAACCCCATTTTCGAGTTGACGGGCAAATAATTGATAATTGAGCAATTTTGTTTATCACCCCGATTGAGAGAGGCATGCATTTTGCGCGACAACGACTTGGCGATGTGCAACCCACAGCAGCAGTACCAACAGCAGCCAACACTCAATCGAGAAGTCATGACGATAAATTATCCTTGTTTACAAAAGCGCAAGTAATCTTCTTAACATACGATGTCGCAAATACGAGCGACAAAAAAAAAGAAGAAATCTTCACATAATGAAAATAATCGATTCAACCTTGGCACAGATAACTTCTTGCATCGTGGCAGGACTTGTAGGCAAGTTATTGAGGCGCACCATCAGAATGTCAATTTCCTTGAGCTGGGCGTCCCTGGCCAGAATCTGGGCACTTCATTCAACGTTGATCCTTAAGTATTGTCTTGTTTAAAATTTTGCAAAATAAGCAAAAAATATGATATTTTAATCATAAAATTTTTATTTGTGGGATTTATACACACAAACTCTCGACTGAACATTGCTACTGGCAAAACATTTAAGTCTTTCCGCACAGCATACCACTTGGTGCGCAATTTGCTGATACCAACGTGCGGTGGTGGTTACCCTTAAAGGGGAAAAATCATCCAAATGATTGAGAAAACAAGTCTTCTCAGAACACGCGCAGCACGACGAGCTCCCTATAAAGATAGACCTAGATAATCCTTGGAATATGGAATAAAGTCACCTGCTGGGCGGTCTGGAATAACAAGTTCGTAGAAAAATGGTCGGTTATCTCGGTACACGTGTGTCAAACTAATGTATTTACATCAAGATAGCTTAGACTAGGATAGTTACAGTATTTCAAAGAAATTTTAAGTTTGAAGGGTAATCTGTAACAAATGGAATCTAGAGGACACTTCGAAGCAAAAAAGAGCTAAATTTTTAAGTAAAAGCCGAATAAAATTAGTTGCTGATTCTAGCAGCCTAAGCCAAATCAAATTAAATGAATTTTAACTCTTAATAGTTTTTGGTTTGTGTTCCAGGTTTAAGCTTCTCATTTTATTATTTTTTTTTCTAAAATCAACTTTCCTTACAAGTCTTACCAGTTAAACTTGTTCTTTATATAAAAAAATCATAATGTCGATTGCTAAAAATTCTATAAAATATTAAAAAAAATTGCCAAAGAAAAAAACTGACCTTTAAAAACCTCAGATTTTGTGTCAGTTTTCATGAAAAACCTTGCTTAATCCACCTTAAGGTGGTTGGCCCCTTCCTCACATTAATATACTCTTGACTAGTGTTGTCAGATTTTCATCCTATTGCACTCATTGGAAAGGTCTTGCGATTACTCATCTAAAGATGGGTCGCATAATAGATAAAGACATCTTTTTTTATCAAAATATCTAAGTCCTCATAACATTTGACAGGGTTATCAGATCTTCAATATTTTGAACGCATTGGAAAGGTCTTTTGATTACCTATCCAACGATAGGTCGCATTAGAGATCTGGACAACGTTTTCATAAAAAATATCTGCCTGTGGAAAGTGTATAAATAACACTAAAATGCTTATCCCGGGCAGACGGTAATAACGAAATTCATGCCATTTCAATAACAAATGCTGTTAAAATAACAAAAAATGTTATGGAATATTCTTGCAAAATCCATTTTTGCATAAGAGCTTAATAACAGTTTATGTTATTATAACCAAATTTGTTATTGGTCTGATATTGGTTGAAAGTCAAAACAACTTGGGAATAACATTTTTTGTTATGGAAGAATAACTCCAATTGTTATTGGGATGATCGGATTAGTTGTTAAAATAACAAAAAAGAATAACAAAGATTTGTTCGAAGAATAACGCAAAATGTTATAAGTCTGTTATTACAATAACAACCCAATATCAAAAAAATCATAACGGTGAATAACAAATCTTGTTATAAATAACATAAAATGTTATTGGCCTAGTATTTTCAAATAACAAAAAATGTTTTTCCCACGTGATTTCCGTCTGCTCGGGATAACTTTTGATAGGTTTGTCAGACCTTAAATAGTTTGGACTCGTTTGAAAGGTATTTTCAATACCTTTCTAAAAATGTACAACATGCCGGGTTTTCTTACAAAAACGATCCTTTTTACAATCTTCCGGATATAAGTCAAAATCGTTTTTTAGAATAACTTTTGAAGTACTTTTAACTAAACTTGCTGGTTTTTATAGAGACTTATGGGGCCCCAAGACGAATCGAATGAGACCAAATCTCAGCTGCTCAGAATTTGATTCTGAGTCGATATGTATACGTGAAGGTGGGTATAGGAGTTTTACATAAGAAGTTCATTTTTCGAGTGATTTTATAGCCTTTCCTCAGAAATGTGAGGAAGGCAAAAAGTTCCATAAAGAACGGTTGTTGCAAAAATCCTCAAAATGTAGTTTTTGAGTAGCTACCTTAAAAATATTAGGGCCGTTGCAAATATTTTTCAAAGTTTATGCCCCTCCCCCCTCCCCCACTTCTAAATTAGTCTGTAAAATCAGGGGGCAAAAAAATATTTTTCCAAAAAACTTCAAAATTTCCATGAAAATAGTAGTCTAATGAACTGAAAAGAATCTAAAATACATTTCTGCATTGATAATCATATTTAGCATATTTATGTTTAACAATGTTTTGAATTTTTATGAAATTCCAATGTACAGCACCTCAAAAATTTTATTTTTCGCAAAAAATAAAATTTTCGTCAATCCTTAGATATTTTGGAAACTAATGATGGAAAAACAACTGGACAGGTGTATAATGCATTTTAAAACACTTTTTTCATTAAAATGTTGAAACCATGGCTCGTAGTTTCAATTTGTAAACTTTTTTATTTTAAAGTTTATTTTTAGTAAAAAGTGTCGAAGCCTTTACTCAGATTTGTTAAAATAAGTGTAAAATAATTCTAAACGACACATGTGCTTAAATGTCAGTTGATATGACTGTTTCGTTGTTTTTAGCTAATCAAAAAGTGCTAGTTTTGAGAAGATTATGCAATATTCCATTTCAAGAAGATTTTGAAACTTTTTTTGATAAAAATATTAATAATTTTAAAACAAATCATTGAAACTAGTTATACATAATATGAAAACCATTTTTTTTTTTAAATAGAGAGAATTAAATATAAAAATGATTTGGCTGAAAACAAACATTTGGTCACGATCTACGGATTTCGCGGCTTCCGTGAAATAGCGAAAAATCACTTCAGGTTTTTTTTATATCCGTATTCTCCGCCTCATTTGCTAGAACCAAATCATCAAAAATGTTGCTTTTGAGACACAGATAGTCAAATATCAATTCTTCACGCAGACTTGTTTGGATGAAGAAATTATGCAAAATGGCTTTGTTGTTCATAGGGTCATCACAAAATGCTTTACAAAATGCAAGTATCTAAGAAATAGTTTTTTTACGAATTTAATTAAAAATGCTTAAATTTTATGATTTCTAAACAATTTTTGCAAAGGCCCATCTCTTTTAGCTCATTTCTGGGGCCACCAGGGACTAGCCAAACTCCACTAGTGAGGCGTAGGCCCAACATTGACATACACTGGATTAAATTATCGATTCATCATTAAAAAGTTTTTAAAGGAATCAAGATAAAAAATCTTAAAATGAGATTCTGTCGTTTTAGCACCAAAAAATCCATGCTGTATAAGTTGTTTTTTTTTTGTGTAAATTTAAATAAAACCAGCAAAACATTTTTTTCCTCGCCATTCCTCAATCCAAGATAACACACCATTAATTCCGTTTATATCGGCATCCCTGCCGAAACACGGTTGACCTTTAACCTTTTCTTTCTATGGAGAGATACATTTGACGCGAACTTTTGCCGTGGAGGAGGATACTATTGGGACCGCAGCTGAGCTAACCAAATCATCCGAAGCCAAAAATATGCCTTCACAACGGCATCACGAACGGGGACTATCTCCGGGGGCCCATCTCTTGGCACGGTTGACCTTGTCCAGGAATGAAACCGTTTCCTCGGGTGGATTACAAAGTGGTGTTGACTTGTCACTCTTTGACAGTTTTTGGGAGATTAGTGTATTACGTGCCCCAGCACAAAATTCCGATGGTAAAATCGCATACAAAAGCATGCACATCAGCAAAAGTATGTAATATTGCATGAGAAGACGCGGGAAACTTTCCGCTACATCGGTGTTGATCCAGACAATTCCACAGCGGCAAGATAGCCGAGAGGGTTGGGGCGCGGGTGGGCAAAATTTTTTTTTCTTTCGTGTATGCTTTTTGTGTACACGTTTTCTCATACAATATTACATGATTTGGCTCACAATGTAGATGCGCATCTTTTGCAAACGATTTTACACAGATTTTTTTTTACTTTGTGTTTCAAACTGAGGGTGCCAAAGTTGACAGTTGCTTTTGCTTTACTTGTATTTTTTCCGATAATTTTAATAAAAACACGACAGGCTAACACTACGCCAACGGGTTTAGCACGCCCACACTGCCGATTGACAATATTTTACGATCCAGAAATAAACTGACCGGCCAAGACGTTTGCTCGTCTAAAATTCCCGAAAGATCATCATCCTTACTCAATGGTTGTCTCCGTTACTTCTGCTATCTTGGTGTGATGCTGGTGGCGGCGGCTGATAGGTTCGAAATAACTGTTCATAAGTTGTTGTTTTTTTTTGCCTCAACCTCACGTTATTGAACAGTCACATGCGGAAGAAATATACCCCCCGAATGGGGTGTTTCGCCATCCGTTGAACGCCTTCGTTCAGTTGCTGAATCGATCTTGAAAATTGACGAGCGACCCCTCGAACCAGACTAGTCATCATCGGACTTTTTTTTGTTGTGATGGAGAGCGGAAAAAAGTGAAGCATAAGCCGACGACTTAACAGATTATACCACATTGACCACGGCGCTCGCTGCTGCTCGGGGATGAAACCAGAAATCGTAAAAAAAAACCATCACGATTTCACGAACCGACAACTCGAAGATTTGCCAACAACTTAGGGTTAGCTATGAAGAGTATAGTTTGAGGAAGTGGTGTTGGCACTCATCGGAGGATCCACCCTAGTCCGAAGCGATTACCAACGATCTTCAGGGTGTGCTAATCTGTCGGAAGTGTACACTTCTCTTTTTTGGGTTAGGTTATGTGTGAAAACGCCCTGTCGTAACTGTCGTCCTTCCCGATTGGGGTAACTGCCAATGTAAGGTTGTCACCCTGCACTTTGAACAGTTTGTTTCTTGCAACTTTGGTGGACAGATAAAACAATGAACTTTAAAGCGCAATTTTATGGATCTCCACGCTAAAGCTGACTTACACAATGAGTTAAGTGCAAATTTACGACCAATGCTGACGGATGCTGGCATTAGCAACATGTTTGCATTAGCCCGCAGTGAGTCACAAATAGGTAATAACGCGGCAACCATGGTCAAGTGATTGGTTTGTAAATCTGGTGTTTGTCTATATCTGCTGTAATAAATGCTAGGTAGTTGGTTGCATTTGTGCTATCTTGGAGCATTAGCATTTTTTAAAGAGTACTTCTATTTTTTTAACCCTCCGAAACTTAAATTTTTAATAATAATGTTTGAAAATCTGGCCACCCTGTCATTTAATTTAACTACATAAAATTGATGTTTCAAGCTTTAAAGCAGAATACTGCTGTTTTTTTGTTTTTTACTTTTTGAGTTTTTGTTTTTTTTTTGGAAATCGTACCATGGGATTTGAACACTTTGTTCGTGGTCCCAATTGTATGAACGCTTGTTCAAGATTTTGAGGATTTTTTTTTTTCGTGTCTTGAAATTTTAATATTAATAACATTTCTGCAATTTTCCCTTTATAAAATTTCTTCATTTGAATTTGTTTTTGTTATTTCCATCAAAATTTTGAAAACAACAAAAGGTTGCTGAAATTGATTGTAGCCTAAAATGCAAAAATGAAGTTTTTTTTTAGAACTACGCAACCCGCCACCAACAAACGAGGCGATTCACTGAATCGCGACGAAAAATGCAAATGCAAAATGTCACTTTCCAGGCCAACAGCACCCGTCAATGTGCGTGTAGGACCATTGTAAATATATGCAAAACTAACCCAAGTACCAAGTACTAACTGATGTTCAATGCCCAAACACACACACACACAGCAACTGTTTATGCAGGGGTTAAATGAAACATTTGAATAACAATGCCTAATTGAATTTGCAATTTCATCTATTGAAAATCTCGGCGCGGCAAACATTTTCATTGAGGTGTTGTTGCTTTCTACTCTTGATGCTTTATTTATTTATTTTCCAACAATTGCCGGATCGTTGCTCCATTTGCAAGTAAATCACAAGCCCACACACACAGAAAGAGACGCAGCCACCCATTAATATGTACTTATTTTAGTCGTACCTGGTAGCCCTGACAACGCTGTGCACTTAAAGCGAGAGTAGATTTTTTGTTGTTGTGTATTTGGTATAATGTAGTCAAATATGCGAATCTCGAGATCTCGGGTTGGTGGACAATGGCCTCGGACTGAACACGAAACTCTTGTTTTTGTTAACCCTTCTGATTTTGAGTTTGAAATCGGTTGCAAAAGTACTCTAAATTAATCTACAGAGAGGCATTTGGATTCAAATTCAATTGAGGAAATTGCAGAATTTTGAATTCGAGTGAGTTTGGTCATTTGATTAAACACATTTCATACTTATTTTTTATTGCATATTTACAATAGGCATGGATTTTTGAAACGCAAAAGCCGACTTTCAATTATATTCATTGCAAAGAAGTTAAACATATGAGCAGTTCTCTACGAAATCGGTATTTTTTTTATTTTTATTTTTGTATTTTTAAATCTGATTGAAATTTTTTTTGTGCCTTTGGTGCTTTTCGAAAACAAAATTAAAAAAAATAAATCAAGGCTAACATTTTAAAAGGGCGTAATATTGAATTGTTCTCGAAAAGATCGGAAAATTTCACGAATGTTTCATATTATAACATTTTAAATCGGACCATTAGTTGCTAAGATATCGACATTAGAAAATGGTGGGTTGTTTGGGGAGACTTAGATAACATAAATTTTCCTCTTTTTAAACCTTTGAATGACAATATCTCAGCAACTAAGGGTCTTATCAACAAAGTTGAAAATAGCAATATATATAGAGAATTTTCACAGCTTTTTAATCATATTTTTTTCAAAAGTGGGCAAACATGGGCACTACTTTTAAAAAATGAAACACTGCAACTAGTTACATAAATAGTGACTTGACTAACTTGAAAACGGTGCAATTTATCAATTTATTTTAAATTGCAAATTCAATTTTACCATGATTCCGACCATTTGAAAAAAAAATCAGCATTAATTAAAAAATCATGACTCGGTCAAAGATTTTTTGCCCGTTCTATAAATGTCTGGAAAGTTGGCATTTAAAACATTTAAAAAATAAAAATAATGTTTTTTTTTTGCAAATCAAGTTTTAGTGACAAAAAGTGAAAAATTTGGCAGCTGTCCAAACAAAAGTGATATGTGAAAATTTAAAAATCTGTATCTTTTGAAGGAATTTTTTGATCGATTTAGTGCCTTGGGCAAAGTTGTAAGCATGGATATGGACTGGTGCCTTTTATCAAAAATTCACTTAAGTACTTTTTGATTGCAAATTTGATTTTACATCGAAAACTGAAGTTGACAAATTTTTGCGACCAATATTTCGATTTTTTGAAAAAATCAGTATTGATTCAAAAAAAACTTGGGTCAAAGATGTTTTGCCCATTTTGGAAATTTCTGAAAAGTTGGCATTTGATGTCCTCTAAAACATATAAAAAAATAAAATAAATAATAAAATGTTTTTTATTTGCAAATCATGTTTTGGTGACAAAAAGTGAAATTTAAAAATCACCAAATTATTTTTTACCGTGCATTCTTTTTTTCAGTGCAGTCCATATCCATACCTACTACTTTGCCGAAGACGTTAAATCGATCAAAAAGTTCCTTCAAAAGATACAGATTTTTAAATTTTCGCATATCATTTTTGTATGGACAGCTGCGAAATTTTTATGGAAATTTATATGAACAAATCAATGATGCAAATTGGCTTCTTTGGGTATACCGAAGGCACCAAAAAAGTTTCAGCCGGATTAAAAAATACAAAAAAATAAAATTAAAGAAAAAGACCGTAGAGAACTGTTCAGTGGCAAAGGATGTGCAATTTTCAAGATAATAAAATGATTTTAAATACATGTTTGTTATGGTCTTATACATTTTGAAATTATTTTTATTTAATTTTTATTAAAATTATTTTCAAAATTAACATGTTGATTTTTGATTACATTCCCTAAAATTTTCAATAAGTGTCCCTATAACAGCATTTTTATTTTTATTTTAAATATTGGGAATGTTATTAATAAATACAGCCAAACTTGATCCCTAAAAATTACATTGGCAGTCAAATAAAAGAAGTGAAACTTCCAACCCTAACATTTTCTTACATTTTAAGAGTTATTCTTTGCACTGCTTTTTAAAGATCAAATAAAAAAAAACAACTAAAAAATTTAGATTGTAAATTTTTTTATGCTTTTGACATGAAATATCATTTTTTTAATCATATGATAAAAAAAACTTTTATTAAAAAAAAACCATAAAATAAAGTTTACGACAATGAATTATGCACTATTTTTACGTTTTCAGGAGGTCGTTTTGAACAACTTCTGTTCTACGAATAAGCCAATTTCTCTTACTATGTTTTGTTTTTATTTTTTTCTTGTTTACATTTAACTTGTTAAGATTTTTTAATTGTTTTTCACATCTATGCTGGAAACTCGTGTGATTATGTTATACGGGGGAATAGGATAACACCAAAATTCCAATCCCCAGAATGCCATTCCCCAGAATAAACCTTCCCCAAAAATCCATTTGACATAGCAACCCATTCCCAAGATTTGTAATATCCAGATTGGTAGTTTTATCAAAAGACTAGTAAATTTTATCATAAGGTTGTTACTCATACAGATTTTTTTTTGTATACTCAAATCTAAAAATCTTTGCATCTTCAATTGCTATTTAAGGGAACGATAAATATTCATGAATATCACAATTCTCACAAAAAATATACCTCTCTGATGTCTTCAAATCAATTCTCATTAAAAAATGGTTAAATCTCTTCGAATAACAACATTTTGTAATAATATCCCTTCTTCATGCTATCTTCAAAGGTTTCAAAAATAAGGGCGAATCTCTTTGTACTTCAAGGTTCTATTAAAAATTTACAATTCATTATGATATCTTAAAAACATTAAATTATACACCCAAAGGAAAAATATATCTCAAAATCTGCAACATAGGATTTGCTGCAGAAAATGTCACATTTTATAACATTTTTTGCAGCAAGCCCGTAGATCATTTTTGCCCGCTTGTAAAAATTTCAGCGATCTGCAGTTCTCACCAACACATATAATAGGGACGTGGCGTTACATCGTGCTGCCATCTGGTTTTTTTGAAGTGCAAGAGTGGAAAAGTGCTGAGTCATCGTCTAAAAATAGACCTCGGCCTATCTCGCCCAGCAAAATTATGTCGATAAAGTAGTCGGTTTTGATGGAGAAAAAGTGGAAAACGTGGTCTAAAAATAGCGACGCCATCCACCTATGCTGGCCCGTCCACGAGCAACACTCCAAAGAGAAGGATATGTTGGTGCTCTTTCACTCACTTTTCATCAAGCGTCCATGGCGCGGTGGTAGCGTGTCGGATTAATAACCAAGAAGTTTGTGGTTCAATCCTCGTTCTGCTAAGTGTTTTTTTTTGTAAAATACAACCAAAAAGCCATCGGTAATGTCGATAATTGTCGGTAACGGGCAAAAATGTCATACTTCTATATCGTAAAAAAATGCATGAGGACAGATTTCATGCACATTCTGATATACTTTCATGCCGCCATGCATCACAATCATGCGACTGCCAGTTGGGTGTATTTAAAAAAAAGATTGGTTAATCTTTATGTGTTTTATAGTTCTTGAAAAATACATTTTTTTTATCAGTAAAACAAAAGTAAAAAAAAATTCTGGGAAATTTTGGGGAATGGTTTATTCTGGCAAATGGATTTTTGCAAGGAAAAAAAATCTGATGGTTGATGACTGAGTTGGTACTGACTGGTGCGAGAACTGGCAGCAGCGGCACGATTTGCAAACACCCAACCAATTGCACCAATCAGCAAAAGTGCACTCCGAATACGACTTACTCAATAACAGTATTTTTTGTCGGTCCGTACTTGGGTGTGAGGTTTGAGCGAATTTGTGTCTTTTGCAGACTGACTGTCCAACGCATAGTGGGTTTAGTTGGAAACACTATGGGACATCTGACAAACATTTTTGAGCATTTGTATAAATTTGAAAAATAAGGAAAATTTAAATTTATTGTCAATCTTTGTTATTTACCCAATCAGCACAAAAACGAAAGAAAATTAGCACTCTGTCACCGAAATAAAACTGGCTATCGTGACAGCTGTGGACATCAGAACCCACTGACAGTGCAGCCGCTGCCGGGGGAATCACGTTCACGATGTGACGCCATACAGAGTTCAATAAACTTAAATCCCAAATGATTGGCAGAGAGCGACCAGTCGGCAGCACTTCTTGGTGGACGTGTCGTGTGCCCCGCTTACTCTTTGAAGGTTTGAGTTTGATAAATTGATTTTATTGATTTCTTGACGTTTGTAAGATTTTAAAGAGTTGAATTGAATAATTAAAAATTTTACAATATTTTAAGAAAAGGAAAAGTCAAAAAATGGAAAAAAAGAAAAAAACAAGAAAAACATACAAAAACATTCCAATAATCAGATAAATGTTTACAAACTGGGCCGATTTTGACCTACAAAGTGTGATTACCCAATGCGAGCTTATCTCGCTCGTAACCTTACCTTATACAGGGCAATTCCGCCGCTTGACGTATGAAGTTAGAGGCCCAGGTACTTTCCCATGCAATATGGCATTACCCAACCAACTAGCCAATAATCCTGCACGGAGAGTGTTGTTTACGAGCGAACGAGCTTGAACGCGCGCGCGCCCGTGTATTTTGATATTGATTTGACACTTTGCAATCACCTTTCGAGCTTAGGCCTCCAAAGATTTGCGACTTTACTGGGGCCTGCGTCACGATGTATAGGTGGGTTGTCGTCATCTGGCGCTAAAGTTATTCAACAGTTTGTGGTTTATTTGACTTTAGATTGAAAGTTTTAGTCACAGCGAAAAGTTTTTTTTAATTAAATGTCAAATGTTGAACTTAATTCAGTGAAATAATTAGTTTGCAAATTCTTTTTTTTTTATAAACATGAGTGAAAAAGTAACGAAATTTTATTTTTACAAATAAATTAAAAATAGATAAAATAAACAAAAATATAGTCTTTTCTTTATGCTGTGCACCTAAAGGGGCCAATTTATTTTTACAACAAAGTATTTGAACCTGCACAATCTCTCGCCACTGGAGAGAAAGTCAAAGATTAAAATACGTCAATGCACTTGTGTTGGCACTTGCGTTTGATGATTAAAGAGTTTGTTTACGCGAGATTGTACCATGCAATTAATTAGCACACAAAAAAACTATGAGGATTGCAAAGTTAAAAATGAAAAATGTTAAAATTGGACAAATATAACACAAATTCAATTTTTTTTTAAATAATTTGGAAGGACACCAAGGATTATAACATCACCCTATTTGTGGTTGTTTTTGGCACTTTGGCTCGGGCCCCTTCACTTGCTGTTTGCCCATGCGAAAGTAATCAAATTGGACTGGCATTTTGATAAGAGGACCTGATGATGGTGAACGTAACGTAAACTCGTGTGTAAATGTGTTTGTCACATCAGTTCATTCCAGTTTACAGCTCTGTTATGGAGTGGTAATTGCGTCGCAGCGAATTTGATTAGACTGGTGGGTAATTAGAGCTCGTTGTAGAATAGTGCTGATTATCGAGAAGTGTTTGAATTCGTGAAGACTTTTTAAAATTGAATATCCCTTTTTTTTCTTTTTTTTTCAATTTATCAAATCAAATATTAAATGAAAGCAATGAATCCCAATTCAATGTATTCGTTTTGTTTTGATGGCATTTAGCAAATAAATATTTTTTTATGATTAGTAATTTAAGAATGATTTTTGATATTTTTTTTATTTTTTTTTTATAGTTTATGTTAAGCTTTGCGGTTTTTTTTCTGGTCAGATTTTGGTACGGATATTTACGTATATTACGGATTTGTATGGAATGTGAAGATGACAATAATATTTTTTTTGTTTTAATGTGTTTTGCCTTTGCCAAGTGCAAATTTTTATTTCACTGTCGGTTTGTTATTTTAAAGCCTTTTTAGTAAATTTAACGGGGTTTCTTTTGTTAAAAGTTCAATTAACGCAGCAATTGTTGTTTTTCTTTTTCTAAATTAAAGCGTCTATGTTGATGAAAACGTTTGAATGGATGGAACTTGGCGAGACCATTTGATATAAAGGAAATTGAGAATATTGTATGGCTGATAAAAAGGTTGTAAAAATTTCAATCGAGGAACTTAGAGCGACCATTTTTGTGTAAGGCCACTTAGCTTTTGCTAAACTGAGTTTTACAAAATATTGAAAGTGAAAGTAGATATAGTTTTACTGCTGCAAATTGCAGTAAATTTTAAAATTGTTTTTTTAACCCTCTACAACCTAACCCCGCCTTTAGACGGGCTTAGATCTAAAAAATCGCCAAAAATCAATTTTCCAACCGATTTTTGATCTTTAAAAAGCATTGGAAAGAAGAACTCTTCAAATTTTAGAAAATTTCAGGGTTGGAAGTTAAACTTGTTTTATGTGACTTTGCCAATGTTTTTAAAAATGTCATTTTTTTAGGGGTCAACTTTGGCAGTGTTTTTTACTAACATTTCCTATATTTTCAATAAAAAGAAGTATGCAGTAATTTTTGTAGTGTCCCAGACTATGCCTCTACGCATTTTTTTGCAATTTAAATGATGATGGTGCGATTCTATAGCAGAAAATGTGAAAAACATGCAAAAAATTGAAAAAGTGACTGAAAAAACATGAAAAAATTAGATAGGCGAAATGTAATTATATTAGGTGGTAGAGTAGGCCAAATACTACCAAATACAAACATAAACTAAATAAGATAAATGCAAATTAAAATACTGTAAATGAAACAAGAAAAACATAAAAACATAAAACAAGAAAAGTAAAGTTTTTCGTAGAACAAAGATTGCTCAAAATGACCTCCTGAACACGGGAAAAATAAATATTTTCGAAAAAAACAAAATTTGGGCAGTAGAGGGTTAAAGCATGCTAAACGAAGTGATATCAAAGCATTTTTTGTAATTGGAGAATTCCTCACAGTGTCACAGTTTATCTTTTAGAAGTCTCCAATATCTAAAACCTTATCAAATAATTCCTCAACATCGATGGACTTTGGTTCAGCAAGAGTTGGTAGCCTTAACTATGACTATCAAGTCCCTGTGTTTATTTCAAATTTCAAAATCATATTTACTTAAGAAAAAACGGATCATTCAAGGTCTCTTTTGGAAAGATCATACAAAAATGATCCTCGTCTTAAGTTCATGACCTCTAACTCATTTAATAAAGTTATTATTTTGAAAATACCAGGTTCCATTGCCGCTTTAATGCAACTTTTCAATTTTGAATTATTTATTTATTATTTAATCACCTTATTTTTCTTTCTTTCAAAATGTCAAGAAATATGTAGATTTATTTATGAATTGTCACTTGAAACTGTTAACTCAAAATAACACTTAATTCTCTTTTCTCTTATTTAAAAAAGGTCGAAGAGTTTTGAAATGTGTTTTTCGAAATGGTTTTGCTAGAAAATCGTGACAAATCACATGGACAATTAAGGGAATGTTCAGAAATTGTTGTTTTCATTTGTTGTAAATAAATTGATGTTGATTATTTTATTTAAAATGTTGATCATTTCTGCATATTTTATTTTGTTTTGTAATTTAATTTTTATCGGAAATGGTTTCTACAGCGATTTGAATGATTTAAATTGAAAGTGGTTTTGAAATATTTTTATTCATATATTTCCAAAAATTTGGGAATCAAAAAAAAATCTAAATTATTCATGACTTTTTAGAAAAGTATTCATTAAATATGTAGTAAAGAGACTACATTCGGTTCATCGTTCAAAAAGTTCTTTTATATTATTACGTTTTGTTTATTCAATGGTTATTAATGATAACACTTTTTTATCATTTGTATCATACATGAGAAGTTGACTCCTATTTTTTTATATTCAATTGAAAATTCTGATAAAAACGGAAAATTATAGACGTTTGCATTTGAATTTAGTTTGAAATTCTCATGAACAACTCCGTATAATTTCATGAGTAGATTTTGCTTAGCAACTGAGCAATTCTCTACGAAATCGGTCTTTTTTCTTCAATTTTAATTTTTGTGTTTTTAAATCCGGCTGAAACTTTTTTGATGCCTTCGGTAAGCAATATTGTAATTTTGAATGTTTGGCCCTTTTGAAATGCTAGTCTTGATTAAAACTTTTTTTTTCGAAAAGATCGGAAAATTTCACGAATGTTTCATATTTTAACATTGTAAATCGGACCATTAGTTGCTGAGATATCGACAATAGAAAATGGTGGATTGTTTGGGTGAGACTAAGAAAGCATCAATTTTCCTGCTTTTAAACCTTAGCAATGGCAATATGTCAGCAACTTAGGGTCGGATCAACAAAGTTCAAAAAAGCAAAATATAGAGAATTTTCTCAGCTTTTCAAAAATATTTTTTTTAAAAGTGGGCAAACATGTGCACAAATTTAAAAAAATTAAAAAACTGAGACTGTTTTGAAAAAGTTACATAAAAATGGCCTTACTTGGAAACGGTGCACTTTATCAAAAAAAGTTCTTTTTGATTGCATTTTTAAATTTACATCGAAAAATGTAGTTGAAAAATTTTTGCGACCAATATTTCGATTTTTTGAAAAAATCAGTATTGATAAAAAAAATCATAGCTCGGTCAAAGATTTTTTGCACAACCTGGAAATTTCTGAAAAGTTAAGGAGCGGCCGTGGCTTACTGGTCACGGTGTTCGCATTGTAAGCGAATGGTCCTGGGTTCGATTCCCATCTGCTCCCAACGAGGAAATATAGGAAATATAAATCTTGAAACTCTGAACATGAACGAAAAATCAAAGTCGCTCGAGTTGGGGTTCGATCCCCCGTCCTTTGGATTGGTAAGCAAAAATGCTAAACACTATGCCTTCGCGACTTGGTGAGCTATGACAGAAATTAGGAATACTGTTACTATCAACTATATACGCGCTGGGTCCTTGTCCATTTGACAAGGGTTCGGAAGTTCTAAATAACGTTTGAATCCGATTGGTGCAAACGTTCTTCAGGGCGGGGCTTGTCGATAAAGCTGAAGTACCTCGCGCTCGGCTAGCCAGCGTAGAAATGGGTATCCGAAGCTGTGGTTGGTTGCACGCACACACACACACACAACCTGGAAATTTCTGAAAAGTTGGCATTTGATGTTCTCTAAACAAATAAAAAATTTAAAAAAAATGAAACAGTGTTTTTTTGCAAATCAACTTTACTTCTCTGTCAGAGGCGACCCTTCGCCTCAGAACAATTTATTTAGTCAATGTTATGTAGTTTCAAATTACAGTTCATTTCAAGCATCATTATTCAAACATCTTCCAGCAAAAACGGTGCCATGGTGCACTCATTGACGTTAACTCCGTCCCGTTCGGATCCAACCTCGATCACTGCCTTCCAAGATCCGAGCATATCGGTTGGAACCTTCAATGTTTCCGCCACATTTCCAACGTTGGCGTTATCGAACGTTTCCGTGTGCTGTAACCAAGATATCCCAAATACGTCATTAAACTCAACTTGTGAAACATGATTCGCTAAATACCCCCTTGGCAAAAGGACAAGTTTTCTTCTCCATGAGGGCCACCACGTTGGTCCACATTTCGTCCTCTTTGCCAATCACGTCACAAAAGTTGGGAAACGATCTGCTCGCTTCCTCCTTCCAAGAATCGCCCTCCTTGTCGAGCAGTCGCATCAGGGATATCTTAACCTTAAGGTCCACGAAAATTACAGAATTTACAAACTAACTCGATGATTCGAATAACGAAGGCAACTCACGGTCATCGGACTCTTGTACTCCGCAGTGTACTCCAACTTTCCGTTCAGCGTGATATTTTCGTTGTCCATCATCAGAATGTCCAGCTTGGACATGTCCCAGCCGAACAGCTCCATCCCGTTGTCGCAGGACTTGAACTCGCCCTCGAAGGTAACGGTGACCACGGCCTTTGAAAAGAAGCAAGAACGTGGACTTGGCATTGATAAATAGGAGGAAAAATAAGAATATCATACCTCGCAAACTTTTGCCTTTCGGCAAACGGTGATGGCGAACACAATTACTAGGAATTGCACTTTCATGGTGAACCGATCAATTGGAAACCACTTGTTACAAATAGTTGAGGTTGACGATTTGAAGCCAATTTATAACCATGTCATATTTCATGATAAATTGTAATTAAATGTTCAGCAACTGTTCAGTGCAATCAATATTTTGTTGCAATGAAATTATCACGTTGAAATTGCTGCTTCGAACATGTGAATCAATTTCATTTAAACGAGATCTGTTCTAATGGGATTTTGATATCTCCGAACATTTCCTCGCAATTTCACTCGGATCCATCATGAACAATACTCATTTCCTGCCCTGTTTAGATCTGATTATGTCTACAAACCCTTAAACATTACACTAAACTCATCCCAGTCGATCGCTTAACCATGAACGTACTACTTGTTGCTGTTTTGCTAGCAGTTTGTGTCCTTCGCAGTGCAAAGGTGAGAATGTCCTTTTCGTCCCTTGAAAATCTATTCAAGATTTAAACTTAGAGTTTCCTATCCTAGGCAGTGGTAACCGTCACCTTCGATGGAGAGCTCAAGACTTGCGAAAGTGGAAAGCAGCGTGTTGGCTGGGATTTGTCCAGTTTGGACATCCTGATGATGGACAATGAAAATATCACACTAGATGGAAAATTTGCCTTCACTGCTGACTACTACAGTCCACTGTTTGTGAGTTGAATTTACGTTTATTTTTAAGTGTTTGTAAAAATTAGGAAAATTTTGGCATTTTAGGCTAAAGTGACGCTTAAAAGGTTGGTGGACAAGATCAGCAAAACCTGGGCAGTGATGGCCGTCAGAGTCATCCCAAACTTTTGCGATGTGGTCAACTTTCCGAACGAAATGTGGTCCGGTGTTATGAGTCAAATGGAACATCGGAGCTGCCCTTTCTTGGCTGGGGTAAACAATATGCTGTTGGTAGACGAGCATGTTTATAGATTTCAATTGTTTTTTTTTTTACAGCACTCGGAAACGTTTGATAAGGCCAACATTGGAAATTTGGCTAAAAGTTTGAAGATTTCTCCACAATTGCTAGGACCGTGGAAAATTTTCATTGAGATCGGCACAAAAAGGGGCGGAGTCAGCGTTACTGAGTGTACGATGGCAGATTTGATGCTGGAAGATGTTTAAAAAAAATCATCTAGTTGAAAATGGAATGAATTTTCGGTAAAATAATTTAAATAAATATGGAATAGATTTTCAGACCAGATAAAATAGTAGTTTATTATTCATTTTGTCTACAGAGCTTATCAATTCACACCTCCAAAATCGTGGTCGGAATCGTTAGGCACTCCTTAACCTTGCGACCATTACGGTTCACAATTATTTCCAGGAAAATTTTCCATTCCCCAGCAAAGTCGGCCGGCAGTCCCAAGCCCAAGTCCTGATAAGGGACATCTGGCAAGATCTCTTCATGCTAGAATCGAACATTAAACCTTACACTCTCTGTAACGCTTCGCAACCTTTGCCGAACTTACCCCCTTCCGAAAGGGACATCTCTTCTGTTGGAAGTGTTTGGTGAAGGTGTACCAAGGTTCCGTCGGGATCTGCAGCTTCATGCAAACGTCAAAATCTGAACGGGAAAGCTCTCCCGGTACCCAGGCACCTCTCATCTTCCGCAAGGAGTACAATCGCAACTGCAAAGGGACAGAATTTTAACGGTCGTGGTGTACGTGATATTTAAGTAGTCTTACTGCAATCGGAGGCGGGTAGTCGTCTTCGAAGATAACTTTTCCTGTAACCTGCATGCTGGAATCGTCCAGCTCGGAGAACTTTAGCGTGGACATGTTGAGCGCAGGCATGGGAATTCCATCCTCGCACTGCTTAAAGTTGTCCTCCAGGTCAAAGTTGAAGACGAATTTAGCCTGGAAATTTTGTTATATCATCAATGTTTAAAAAAAGCTTTTACAATTTTCTTACATGAATAGTTTTACTCAGACAAAATATCCAAAATGTTATGAATAAGGTTCTTAATTTAACCATTGCTGCAATTTTGACTGTTTGTCTTGGAGTTAAACTGGTTTATGACCTTATTGATCTGCCTAAGCTCGTCAACAATAACTGCATGTTGCATGTTAATCGTATATGATTTTTCTAATAAATCTCATCCGGATGTTTTCATTATTGTTTGTTATGTTTTCAAATAATTAAAATGAAGCGTTATCTCGAAAACAGTACACAATATGCAAATAGTTGTTACCGATTCCGTAATAACAACAAAAAAAACCATTGATTTTTTTTTTAAATATGAGAGTTTCAAATTCAATTTAAATTTTAATTTATTTACTTTACTAATTTCGAAATTAGTGTTATATTTTTTTTATAAATTCAATACCAACAACTTTTCCAAATGCATCAAATCGATGAGGAAATTATTTTTAAAGACTACAGGTGGGCAATTTTCATTTTCGCTCGCTCATTAAAAAGAACGACCCTTTTGAACGGCTCTATCGCTCTTTTTTAAAAAAATTGGATGAAAAGATTTTTTTTAAATGGTGTGGTTTTGTATCCCCCTTTTTTTGAACTTGTAAAAAATATTTGATAAAAAAAACTATCGACAAGAAGATTTACTTGAAAATTAAAGGTTTTGGGGAAAATTGCTGTTAATTTTACGAAATTGCGTTTATTTTTGCTAAAATTAACACTGGAACGCCCAACGCATGTCCAACTTACACGGACGCCCAAGCCTCCCAAAAAAGTTGGAACGGTAACTTCAACTCAATGGTTCTCGGGCATAACTCAACCAATTGGGACGATTCTTATTCCCAGTGATTTGTAAGAATGTCTAGATGATCCTAAAATTTTGCAGAACTTGATTTGAACAAATCTGTAATTTCTGCGACCGAAAACATCGTTCCAACTTTTTTTAAACGACTGCCTCCGCGGAATTTTCGGCGAATTTTTTTTACACGCGAAAAAAAAAGTTGGAACGATGTTTTTGATCGCAAAAGTTACAGATTTGATCAAATTAAGTTCTGCAAAGGTCTAGAAATTTTGAAATTAAATATGTCTTTATTGAACATTCTTATAATAATTACATTTCTTTTACATGATAAGTGGTATGGCCTAATGCTCTTCATCTTTGTTGTATTTTTCGTTTTATTATTAACTGATTACATTTATTTACTTGCTTCAAATTGTTTTACATTATTGCATTGAATTGAATACATTTGGGTAAAAAAGAAAAAAAAATCACTTTAACAGCTAATCCTAACCTAAAACTAAAAAAAAAAATAAATCTATTGAAATATTCAAAATCACTAGAACGAGTAAACTACGAACTGTATTTTAAGATGAATGCTCCAAGAGTTCTTACTTGTTCCTGGCGAGTTTTGCACCCACGCAGAGTTGTTGTCATCTCGATGAAAATGTTCAGAAGTTCTTGTGGTGAAAACAGGTCACTACTGCCTTCACCCGTTGATGTTGGTTGGTTTTCCCTCGGTTGCTGACTGAAGCCTGGAGGTGTTGTATGCTCTGTAACGCTTTGCCGCTGATTCAACGGCAATGGCTGCAGATTTGGAATCACTCGAGTAGATCCTGCTCCTGGTGACGCCAAAGCAGGAAAATCCACGTCCGTGAAAGTTAGTGGTGTTTTGCGACGATTTGGTTGGTGCCTCGTCGTCGCTTGCTGACGAATTTTTACAAACTCAGCACGTTTTGGGCAGCTTCGATTCTTGGTAGAATGGTCGCCGCCGCAATTGAAGCATTTCGCTTCGATGTTCTCGTTGATTGTTTCGCAAGCTTGTGTTTTGTGCTCACCTCCGCAGGTTGCACAACGACTCTTGATGAAACAGTTTCTTCCACCATGTCCAAACTGCAAGCAGTTCGAACATAGCGTCACGTCACGGTGCACTGGACGATAACGTTCCCAAGACACGATGATGTTGAAAATTGCCCGAACTGCTTTCAGCTCAGACGGCGTTGTCGATCCTTTTTCGAGATGAACCAGGTACAGTTGATCACGATACTTGATGTCCTTGTTGTGTCTCGTCATCTTGAAGACTTCGATCACGTTCAACTTAAGAGATTTGAGCTCTTCTTTCAGCACATTCACATCCATGTCGTATAGGCCTCAGAGGACTTGTTTCATGGGGCGTTTACCAGGATCGTCATGGCTGTAGTATTCAATCTTTGTGTTGTTCAGGAAATCCCGAACGTAGTTGTAATCCTTTCTGGTAGGTAGCAGAATTTTGAGTCCATCAGCACACAAGCGAATGGAAGCTCGTAAAGCACCAGATTTGATAAACCCGGTCAGCCACTTTCGCACCGAATCCGATGACGATGTTTTCACAAAAATGGGTGGCAACTTTTCCCGTCGTTCAAATTCTTCCTTCTCGCTCACGTCCACAGGGAGGGTAGCGAACTGGTTTCCAGACAATTTTGAGCGTCCTTGCTCAAACTGCCTGGCTTTGCAGGTAGCGCTTCGGCATTCTTTAGCTTCTTCAAATCTGCCGATCCTGCTGGTGAGGACCGCCTCTTTTTCTTGCCCTGAGGCATTTTTGCACTTTTTAAGCACTTTTCAGGAGCTAAAATCCAGGAGTACCTCACTGAATGATGGTCCACAAAGGAATGATGCAAAGGTCTAGAATCATCTAGACATCCTAACAAATCACTGGAAAGAAGAATCATCTTGATTGGTTGAGTTATGCCCGAGAACCATTGAGTTGAAGTTACCGTTCCAACTTTTTTAGAGCCTTGGGCGTTGGAATGTTAAACAAATGCTCAAAAATATCGAAAATTGTAAAAAAATCCAAATTAAGCTTTTTGAAATGTTAAAATTTGTCTTCGAGAAAAAAATTTGTGCATCTTTACGATGAGTTAAGCAACAAAAAAAATATTTTGTGAAAAAAAATCAATCAGCTTTACATTTGGAGTCATTTCAAAGAAAAATAACTTAAAATATGAATGAAAACTTTTAAGTGGCATTTAAATACTGGAAGCAATGCTA
Source organism: Culex quinquefasciatus (assembly GCF_015732765.1). Taxonomy (NCBI): domain Eukaryota; kingdom Metazoa; phylum Arthropoda; class Insecta; order Diptera; family Culicidae; genus Culex; species Culex quinquefasciatus. Next base: position 181,873,102 of record NC_051862.1, on the reverse strand, counting down.
TTTAGAGTTTTTCAATGTACATTGATGAGAACGTTGCAAACGAATTGTGTCGATTTAGCTCTCAAAATGTCAACTCTCTTTAACCTTTTTTTTGCTATTTTTTTATCTTTAAATTTAAAAAGTACCTCGTGGAACAATTTTGACAGTAATTGATAAGCATTTAAATATTTGAAATTATATATTTAATTCTTTAATTCAAATTTAGTACTCTATTTTTTAAATTCAATGAATTATACTTATAAAGTTAAAAGTATACAGGTTTAAAAACAAAAAATAAAACGGTTCTTTTAAAAGACTGTAGTTTTAAAAAGAACCGCGGCTCTTTTTTTTTGTGAGCCATGGTTCATTCTCCCTTTTAAGAGAACCGGCTCTTTATGCGACTCGCTCTTTTTTGCCCACTTCTACAGTAAAGACACACAGTAAAAAATTTCCGTGTAAAATCGCATGTAAAACCATGCACATCACCTTTGTGAGCAAAGGCATGTAATATTGCTTGAGAAAACGTGTACACAAAAAGCATGTAGGCAAGAAAAAAAAATAAGATTTCGCACAGCCCAAAAATAACAACAATCTAGTGAGATTACCAAGTCCGCGCCCCAACTATCTCGGCTATCTCACCGTCTTTGCATTCGATTTTACCATCGGATTTTTTGCTGTGCATATATTCAGCAATTTCCCACGAAAACAGCAAGATTCGAAAAAAAGTTCTCCAATCGGGCTCAACATTTTTCGGTGGGTTTCTTGGCCGAAATAATTAGACCCGTATTTTTTAGTTTGGCCATCAGGGTGACCTACGCCATGTTAGGGTGGTAAAACAAATGTAGTTTTTGGACGATTTTCGCAAAAACCACAATTTAAATAAAAAAAAATCATCACTCCACGTCATTTCATCCGATTTTAGCTGTCTAGAAGTTAAGCTATTAAATGTTTCAAAAATCTAACCAAACATCTGACATGGTCATATGAAAACTTGAAATGCGATTTTGAAGAGCCTTTGCCTGAAATTATTTTTTTAACGGATTCCTCGGACAATTTCCGGAAATTTCCGTTCTTTATATCTTCTTCTATGACTCTTAGTCGACCTATCCACCTAAAATTTCATCATCTTTCTTCTAAAAATTTGTTTCAGTTTTCAGTGAAAAAGTCTGATTAAAATTAATTAGCATCATTTCTCGGGGACCAAAATAATATGGGAAATCATGTTTTAGTAACAAAAAGTGAAATTAAAAATCACAAAAAAAAATTTACCGTCTATCAGTTTTTTTTACTGCAATCTTTATCCATACCTACAACTTGGCCGAAGACAAAAAAAAATCTTTAACGGTACACTTCAACCATAGCTTTTGCACACAGATTTCTGGTACAGACATTTTAGTATCATTAAAACTACGGGATCTTTCGATATGATTTTTAATTCATTCCCTAAATTACTGTCTCCAAAGTTATTTACAACAAAGTTTGTCTATTTTTACAATCAAATTCTTGCAGGATTGGGTCCGTAAGTTTGTCAAATTTGGTATAAGAAGACAACAACTTCCTTGGTGCACCCTTAAAAGATACAGATTTTTGAATTTTTATAAATCATTTTTGTGTGCACAGCTACAAAATTTGTTTCGAAAATTTTATGGACAATAAAAATGCCAAAGGCAAAATGGCTTCTTTGGGCATACCAAAGGCACCAAAAAAGTTTCAGCCTGATTGAAAAATTAAAATATTGAAATTAAAAAAAATACCGATTTCGTAGAGAATGGGGTCCTAAAATTAAGCTAAAATTTGTGATATTATTGTTCACTCGTTGTGAACAATAATACCACAAATTTTAGCTTAATTTAAGGACCCCATTCTCTACGAAATCGGTATTTTTTTTCAATTTCAATATTTGAAAGCTTGTTTTTCTGAGTATAATAACCCTTTGAACTACCGCAAAGAATTTAAAAAGGATTTTGAATTAAATTTTTAAAAATTAACTCCATGGCCTTTCTTGACAGAAAACATCATATTTGCGTTCCAAGGGGACCATTGTTGATCCATCAAAAAAAAAAAATGTTGTCTTGTAATTTTCAAGGGGCTGGAAACTCTAATATTACTTAGGAATACTGAGTATACTAATGATATTCCAGTATACTTGTTAGTATACTAACCGAAAAGCAACAAACTGTTAGTATATTAAGATACTCTCAGTATATTGGTAAGTATACTGGCGGTATGTAAAGAAAATAATTAGTATACTAACATATATTTTGATATACTGGTTAACATAATAAGTATAGCTCTAAGAGTTTCCAACCCCTTGGTAATTTTTTTTTTTGCATTAAAATAAAAAAAGTGCTCAGAAATGATAAATAAAAATTTATAAAATTTGACATAGGGCTACCCAAATGCTTATTTGCGTCCAAGACAACTAAAATCGGTTGAAATGGCGCGGAGTATGATTTTTTGAAAAGTGTGATTTTTGCCAAAATTTACGAAAATAGTGATTTTTTGGACCATCCTAACACGGCGGTGACAGGTGACCAAACTAAAAAACAAAAAAACGGTCTAATTATTTCGTCCCAGGAACTCCCAGCAAAATTTTGAGCCCAATCGGAAAACTTATATTTCGAATCATTCGTAAATATTAGTTTTGTAAACTTCCACCTTCTAGATTATAACTCAGTAAGATTTGTGATGCCATCTCAATCTGACCATTTTTGTCAATGTTTATCAGTCGGCTCAAGTTGAGCCAATTGTAAATTTCCACTCGCGCACAGCAGACAGGGCGTCATCGCCACACATTCAAAAGGGAGTCGCTTTGGTAAATATTATATTATTTTATTATTTTTATTTGCAACGACACGCGTTATGTCTCGGAGTTTTGCTGATGTTGGTTTTTTGATATCATTGTTGATTGTTTACTGAACAGAAAAAACAGAAGGTTTTTATCGCAATATTTGCAAAATTGCAAAAAAAGAAAAAAAAAAGAAAATTTTTATCGCCAAATTCTTTTAATTTTTTACAATATTTTTGTTTAAATGTAATATTTTGATCAAGTTTCGGTACCTTTCCCCTACAGGAATAAGACACGCGGTGTTTCACGTGGAGGGAGATGGTATCGCTGACGTGTGAGCCGGCTGTTTGTTTGTTTTGGCTGGGATCGCCCGATCTAAACTGGATGGTTCGAGTATGAACTCATTACACTTTTTTTCGCCCTGAATTTGCACAGGTTTGCTATGCCGTGGACGTGCAAATGTTTATGTTGTATCGTATTATCTGTTTAAGGTGGTTCCGATAAGAATTGTTTGTTTTGGTGTGGTTTTGTTTGCCATTAAGTTTGATATTGGTAAACACTGCTGTTCTAAAACTAGGGAGGAATGTTAGTTTCAGTTGATAACAAAGTGGAAAGATTTGGCAAATTATTAGTTTAATTAAATTTAAAAAATATTTATTGACAAATAGACATACATGCAGATTTAAAAAAAAAAATTAAAATATTTTTGGTTGAGTTTTAATCCGAAGTGTAAAGAGTAGTCGTGAATGCCTGAGCGTCAAAATGCAAAATAGCATTTTTTTATTGGAACTACATTCCATATGAAGAATGTCAACATGCTACCGAGTTTTTATCTCAGGATTGGAAGCGATTTTTTTGACCAACAAGATACTAAGAAGTTATTTAAAATATAAAAAAATGAGTCATTGTTATATGGTTTAGTGATTTTATTTTTTGGTATGAGTAATATGTCACTTTAAAACATCAAACAAACTAATTACCTATGAGTCATTTTTTTGTGATTGCCAATTTAGGCCGTCGTTCCACTTGGCGGACTTTCTAGTCACCCCACCAACTTCGTGGGGCCACCCTAAACATTCGTCATCCGAATCCACCTTCACCACAACCGCGCGCACGGGGTTCTTATCACATGACGCCGATGACTGTTTTTATCATGGATAGTCTCAGGTGGTGACCAGTTACGGTCCACCACCGATTCCACACCGCGCTCTCAGTGTAGCTCTCAAACGTGCCCCAAGCTGGTTGGCTTTCCAGAGTTTATAATACGCTGTGTTGTTTCTGTTCGTTTCCACTTGCAGAGAAATCCACGCGCGAAGGCCCTTCCCCGTCCAGCAGAGACCCCCAGACTTCGAAGAATTGATGGATTAGAGTCGGGTCGCGTGCAGCAAGAGTCGCACGGAGGAGTCGCCCCTGGTTTGAAACTCATTAGTGTCCGGAGAAACGACGACGATGATGGCAGCAGCGCCAGCAGCAGCAGGGAGTCCCGTAATTGTCTCCAATCAAGCCGTCAGTAGCAGCTGATCTACGCTTCCATACGGGTCCATCAGCGGGGTCAATCGCGCTACGACCAACGCCAAGTTCTAAGGGAGAGTGCACTTTATTTGGCCTCGACGGAATCTCCGGTTTCAACCAGCAGAAGTGCGTCCTGCGGTATTGGTGCAGCGTTTCAATCGACCCAAAATGGGAAAGATCAACAGCTACAGCGGAGCTGATGCGGGAGGAGTTGCGCTGGAGAGCAACTGCTTGGAGCACTGGAGAGTTCCGGTATCCAGAAGATTCGCGGAACCGGTGGCGGAGCTGGGACGGCAGTGGCCGCTGATCATCAGGGTGAGCGATGCTGATGACAGGTTGATCGAGCAGGACCAGGTAGTTTGCCATCGGGAGGAAGACGAGGAGGAGAACGAAGAGGATCGGGACCACGTAACGGCGATCGATGAGAGTCGGCTGGAGTACCGAGCGGAGGGCAACGCCAACATCGTGATGGCCGTGCAGGGCAGCCGGTACGTGCTGCGGCTGAGGAAAACGGATGTGACGAGGAGTGACGGAAAGGGTGAGTTTTTTTTTGTTTAATCAGTTTTAGTGGGAATTTCAACTTTACACAGCTACATAAATAATGTGAAGTCGGTTGGATTTTTAGCTTTTGAAGCAACTCCGACTTCTGAAAAAATACTGAGCCAGTTTCCAACTCCGACTCCGGATTCTGGAGTTTCAGCGACTTTGACCCCGACTCCAGCTAATCCAAGAGACTCGACTTCACTGAAATTGATGAAAATTTTACGACTCCAACTACAACTGCGGCTTCGAGTCTGAATTCGACTCTAGCTTATTAGAATTTGTTGACACCGACTCCAGCTCTCCAAAAGACCCGACTCCGGCACTTCTTAACAGTCATTATTTTTAATCAACAGAGCGGTTCTCTACCAAAATCGGAAGTGCATTTTATTTGTATTTTTTTGTTTGGCTCAAAGTTTGTAGGGGCCAATGAAGCCATTGCACAGTAGTCCGAAACCGAAATCTAGCGTGACAAAATTGATAGCGGCCACACGTTAAGATTTTTTAGCATTGGTTTGGGACAAATGATCACGGTTTAAAAGGGGCATCTTTTGGTATGGTGGACATTAGGGTGGTCCAAATTTAAGAGTGGTTCAGAATTTTTATTTTGATGGGATGACGAGATGGCGCTTCGGTGTCTTCAGAAAAGTTGTTGAGAACACCATTCTGAGCAACTTTGCTGAGGGGCACAAAGCACTATCTTTAAACGGGAAGTTTTTAGAGCCATTTCCGTAATTTATGCTGAGGCGTTTTTGCAAGAAAATCAGTTTTTTGAATTTATTACCTCAGGCTTATGTCGTAGCATGATGCTGTTTTCTAGATATATAATAAAAAAATAATATAAATATAAAAATACACAATTATCTACCAAGAGAACAAAAATTCGAGCTTTTAAACGAAAGTTATAGTCAAAATACGACGAAAAAGACGCCATTTTGCAATGATTATAACTTGAAAAGGTGGTGGAGTTTGACTTCGCTTTTAAAAGCATCTCAAAGTACACATTCCAGAGTACATTTGCTAAAAATATCTAGGAGGTCTTTGTTGTTTAACTCATTTAATCTCAATATGAAAATGAGCATTTCAAAATCGTTTTTTGCCCATAACTTTCAATGAAATTATCTCAGCAACTAATGGTCCATTCGTGAAATTTTTCGATTTTTTCGAAAAAAATATTTTCAAAATTTTTGAGTTGAAACTAACATTCCGAAAGGGCCAAACATTCAATATTATGCCCTTTTGAAATGTTAGTCTTGATTCAAAAAATCTTTTCGATTGCAAATGCAATTTTACATAACAAAATTAGATCAAATTATGTTTAGTATAAAATTTCGATTTTTTTTGAAAAATCACTATTTTTTTCAAAAAATCATAACTCGGCGGCAGATTAATTTGACCATACTTCACTATGGCTCAAAAGTTTCGGATGTTTGTCCCCTAAAACATATTAAAAATCTCGAAAATCAAAGAATACATATTTTAGGAAATTGAGTTTTTGTAAAAAAAAGTTAATCAAAAAATCGGCAATTTTTTTTCCGTGTACCTATTTTTTCTCAATAGTCCTCAACGATACCTACAACTTTGCCGAAGACACCAAATTTATCAGAAAATTCACTCAAAAGTTACAGCTGTTTAATATTTACGTACCATTTTTGTATGGTCAGCTGCCAAACTTGTACGGAGACTTGTTTGGGTGAACCAATGACACAAAATAGCTTCTTTGGTTATAGGGAAGGCCCCTTGCTCTTGTGGAGTTGTGGAGTAGAATTTTTGCAAACGGGAAGGGGCAACTTTAGGTTTTTTCGAAAATTAGGGTGGTTCACGATCAGGGTAAAATTTTGAAAATCTAATTTCAGAAATAATTAGGGTTAGTGAAATTTCACGATTTCGCGGACAGCGTGAAATCCGCGAAATTTGTCTTTTTCCGCGAAATCCCGTGAAATTTTATGTTTGTGTGAAACTGTAACGTTTTTTAATGTTTTATCAAACTGAAACAGGAATAAAAATAATTCAAAGATCTACTGTAGAATTAAGCGAGTGAAAATACCCTTGTTCAATTACTAATACAGGGTTAGTGAAATTTGATGACCATCCGCGAACAGTATTAAATTCTTGATATTTATAAATTTTCTCAGATCATTTTTTTTCTTCAAACAATTTCAATATTTCAACTATAAAGACTCTTTAAGTAAATTTTATAAGTTTTCAATTGAAAAGCTTGATATAAACCTTTTGAAGAATTGTTTAAATTTATCAGTTTTTAGGAACTAACAAAATTTAGTAATATTTTTTCACTTTAGTAAAAATTTTACTACTATTTAGTTTGAAAATTAAAATTTCAAAAAGAAATAAGCTTTGTTTTATCCAAAACTAAGTGAAGAGTATTTATTATCTTCGAAACCTCATTTTAAAAACATGTCAGATTTTTCTCTAAGTTCTGTTTAATTTTAACGATATTTGATTATTTGGGTGGATGATTCCCCTTTTTTGTTTTCTGTTCTCATTTTAAATAAAAATTTTGATCTTGTTACAAATTATTTTATTTTTGCCTATTGATTTAAAATTTAGTTTTTGAAAAGAGAGAGTAAATCCTTAAATAATATTTTAAATGGGCTAAATGTTTCAAAAAATTCAAACTATTTCACTCATTTTGGGTGGACAAGATTGTTGAATCTTGCTTTGGTATGAAATTCAATAAAATGTAAACTGCTAAAACAGAAACAAATCAGCGAAAACGTTTTTGCTTTATTAGTTGAATATCAAAAATGCAGATCAATAAATGATTATACGCATGCCCTACATTTTGTTTTAAAATATAAAAAGATGAGCTCTAGGTGGAAACTTTTTTGAAAATTATGAGATTTATTTTGTTCCACGTTCAAATTTAGTGAAGATTTTTTTTAGTTTATTGAAGAATAATATATAATGAAGCATAAAAAGTAGTTTCTGTGATTTAAACAAAAGATTTTCAGAATTATTTTAACATTTTTCACGTTCCGCGAAATTTACGTGAAATTTTGTGTTTTAAAATTAAGGTCCCGTGAAATTTGCTATTTTCGACCGTGAAAAATCACTAAGCCTAGAAATAATGTACGTATGTACGTTTTTTTGTACGTAGCAATTCAGGGTTGAGTTTTAGAGAAAAGTGATGTTTGAGGCAATTTTAAAGCTCTAAAACCCAACATTTATTTTTTATTTTTGAAAAGTCAATTTGGACATAAGGATCGATAGTTACTGCAATTTTTAACTAAAAAGAGATGAAAAAAAGATAATTTTAAGCTCTATTTTGCATTTCGAATGCAGTATATATAGTCCAGACTCGATTATCCGAAGGCCTTAGCAAAATTTCACTTCGGATGTCGTTGCCTTATTTTTGATTGTTGAGCTTAAGTACTCTAAAGTGATTTAGAATTTAAAAATCCAAAATGGCGACCAAAATGGCGATGATGAAGTGTTGAAAAAATGCATTTTTCTTGTTTTCAGGCAATCAACCATTCAAATTTGACTAAAATGGGGTCGCTGAACTCGAATTTGATGATTAAAAGTTAGAAAATACGAAATAAAAAATTGTTTGTGATTCGATTATCCGAAGATCCATACAAACCTTCTGATAATCGATATTTCGGATAATATTTATATGATAATTTTCATATAATCACAAAATATGACCAAAAACCGATATTTTAACAGTTTGACTCAATTTTGAGAGTTTCAGATTCAGCGGGATTTTTGAGTTTTAAAATTGCATAAAGTTTAAAATCTGAAATTTTTCTTTCCAAAACGAAAATGTTTGTTTTGAAGAGTGCTCAGAGCAACTCTTTGCTCTAAAACTTAATCCACAAGCTTTCTTAACACTTGTAGCACCAACGGGGTCAACGAAGGATGGGAAGAATCACCTACAACAAGGTAGATCCAAAACAGATGCGTCTACCCTAAGTTACAATGAAAAAGGCATTTCCAACTTTTTTTTCCAAGTGTTCAAAGAGCCGGTGAAATTGCATTTCCAACTATTTTGACACCGTTGGGGCTACAAGTGTTAACGGAAAATCAATTATCCGCTTATGTTTGGGATCTGGACCACTGTGCATTAGCAAAGTCACTTGAAATCTAATCTAATCTAATCTAATCTAACACAAACGCAGCCAGTCCGATGAAAGCATGCTGGAAAGTCTTGTGATTAGATTACGCCCCAAGCACTTTTCTTGTCAATATTAATAATTGCATTACATCCGAGAACACCCGAAAATGTAATACAAATATTAAAACGGCCAGCCCTACTGCGTTGTGTTTACCGCAGAGAGGATTCTGAGAACGGATCACATTTCACAGAATCTACAGGGAGGAAGGATGCGTGGACATACCGTACCAAACGCTCCGGATCAGTTTTGATGTGGTGTGTTTTGTGTGTGCAATTTTTGTAAGTGTCGTGAGTTTTCGCAATTCGATTATATATGGTATGGGGGAATGATAAGAAAAAGGAATAGGGTAAAGAATTATATAGAAATTAAAATAAATTATATAGTGAACAGATAAATACATATAAGCAATAAATTAAAGATGATTCCAGGAAGCTGTAAAATGAATAACTATTTTTTTGAGCACAATCACTCCAAATGGTTCTATTGCTGATTTTTAAGTGTCATGGATTTATGAAAAGTAGGAAAAAGGAAAGGAAAATAGGAGAAGGAATTATATAGAAATATAAATAAATTATATGGTGTACAGATAAACATAGATACAGTGGACTCTCTGGCTGTCGATCTTCTCGATATCAATATTGCTCCAGCTGTCAATAAATTTTTCAGTCCCTTCAAATAGATTGCTTTGATTTTTCGTTCTATAATTTGACAACTCCCGACGGTCCCTTTAATATCGACAACGAGAGAGTCCACTGTATATACAAATATAAGCAGTAAGTTTAAAGATGATTCCAGGAAGCTGTAAAATAAATAATATAATTTAAAGCGCAATGCTTTAAATGGTTCCATTGCTGATTTTGTTAGTGTCATGAGTTTATGTAGTTTGATCATATATGATATGGAGGAATGGTAGGATAAAGGAAGAGGAATGGAGTAAAGAATGAAATGGGAAATAAGGTAAAATATAGTGAATATAAAAATACATATGAGCAATAAATTTCAAGATGATTCTTGGAAGGATGGAAGGATGGAAAAATTGTATAAAGAATAAAATGAAAATATAATATCATGTAGTGAATGAATAAAATCATATAAGCAGTTCATTTAAAGTGATTCCACTGTCCATGTTCGCATAAATGCCCATATGCAAAAACAACAAGCTGAGAAAAACACGTTTGAAGTTTGTCCCTCACACGTGTTACGTGTTAAGTTTTCACCCAAAAACTGGATTTCCTCCTGATTTCTAGAACAAAGTACTGGATGTTGTAGGTTTTTCTGAAAGAGTACGCGATTTTGAACCGAACTTCATCAAAACTCAAAAGCTATTAAAATGTACATGTGACATTTATGCGATCAGGGTAGTCCAGGAAGTTGTAAAATAAATAACTATAATTTAATAATAAATCAGTTCCATAGGGTTTGTTCAAATATTACGTCCAGAGATTTTCGGGATTTCAGTCCCCCTCCCCCTGTCACGCACTTTTCGTATACCTTAATATGGGCTGTTACAAATCTCAGACCCCCCCCCCCCTATTCATGAACGTAATTTTTGAACAAACCCATATGACAGTTAAACAAACAAAAATAAATACAATAAAAGTGTCTCGAATTGGCTTATAATCGTAGTGGCCCCGTTTAACTTTCATATGAAAATGCTATTCAGCAGTATGCAAATTGAAATAAATTATATACTATAAATTTTAAAAGGGTAAAGATTACGGATGGACAAAGTAAATCCTGTTATTCAAGCATTCAATCGATTGACGAAAACTGTCCTATCAAGTGGCTAGAAAGACTGCGACTCAGAAAGCGCAAAACAAAAACCGTAAATAAATAATGTGGGATCAATATTGCGCTGTTCCTGTACCACTGTCAGATGTGAGTGCCGTGAGTACCGTTGCGCATTATGTGAATGGTAGATTGAGTGACTCACACTCTAAAGCTCTCTTCGATCTGTCAAACTCTCGCGTGTTAAACTCACGAAACAGAGCGCCACTCTTCGGAGTTCGGAGCTGGACTCACATAAAGAGAGGCAAACATATTTCCATTTGGAAAACAGTAGGCTGTTTTAGAGGGGCCACAGACCCAAACAACCTGGAGCGAACTCACCGGAAACTTGGGCACACCATAATCCTAGCAGGTCACGTCGTCAATGATGAATGATGATGATGATGACGACGCTGCAGCAGCATCCACCTCGAAGATGCCTGCTTCACATTCACACGTCCGTCATCGTCGTACCAAAAACACACACAGCACTCTTTCTCTTCAAACCTTCACTCTGGGAGAGTAAAAATTCTGCCGAACAATTTTTCACACAGAACCGCAAATAAATCGCTCGAAAATCACAATAAAACAAACAATTTAACAAAAACTTCACTATCCCACAGTAGATCCCATCACTATCTCCCAGATTAACGATGTATCTGGCCTTAAAACACCGTAAAACATCACAAAATAGTCAAAATTATTTCCGACGAAGCAAAACGCGACCGATGCCAACATGGCTGCCGAACTCTCTCCTGATTAAAATATTTTCAACTAAAAGGCATTTATTTCTTTCGAACACCGAATGTCGACTTATCAACATTTTCATTTTAAAAAACAACACATTTCATGAACTGACGATTCTTTTGCCCATTTAAAACTATTGTTATTTTTTTGCGCGTTACCCATTAGCAAAGTCACTTGAAATGATTAAAATCAAATGTGTTACAGAATAGAAAAAAATGTGAAATTTTAGATCGAAGCGAAGGTTTGGGTCTAAAAGTAACAAACAATTTTTATTGGAGATTATTTTATATTTTATGTTTGAAAAAATAAGGAAAAGAATAAACATTGGTTACAATAATTTTTTAACCAGCTGATTTTTAGAGAAATTTTTAAAAGTAAGAAAGACAAATAATTCTGGAAATATTAAAGATTTGCAGGTTTCATGGCCTAAACTACAAAAAATAAAACCACGATAATTGCAGCCAAAGTATAAACAATATGATAAAAATATTTGAACAGATTTTTTTTAGAACAAATAGACCACCTAAATAAAGCAACACAGTAAAAGCTAAAAATACAAGCTTCACCAGAGTAGCGTAAAGCAATAGCAATAAGAATATTGCAAATGATAAAATGCATTTGTTAATAAGCAATGTATAAAAGAAGGGTTTGCTAAAAACATCTTAAATAAGATAAAAAAAAACTCTTTGTGTGTTGCTACCAGCCTAGATATTTCTCCTCCTCCAACAAACTGAGAACAAAAAAAACTTCCAGTCACGTTGTTTTGGCTGATGTTCTCCCCCCTCATCCGATGAACCCCGTCGAAATACAATCCGCTACGGTGAGCAGGTATTAGTGCTGTTCTATCCGTTCTCATTTACCTGTCCAGCGAGCGAGAGGCGCTAGTGCACAACAAAACCACGACCACTAAACCTCACTCTCACCCACCACCACCACCGGTGAATCACCTGCGTCCATTCATTTGAAGCAAGCAAACCGGCTCAATGGCTAATGATGAAGCGATTTACAAAACAACGAAATTGCCACATTCACCACCTCCACCACCACCTCAGCTGTTACGGTCTCAAGTCCCGAACCGTTTCCTGCTTCCTGCTCTCCATACTTTGTGGCTAACTTTAGCCGATTCGATCGATTTAATCCAATAAAGTAATCATGACTAAAATGTTTGAGAACTAAGGTGGAATTGTAATGAGTTGCTTTTTTATTATTTTATTCTTTGGTGGTTTACTTTTCAAGTTGTTTTAGTCTTTGTCATGTTTTATCTTTATTTTGTTTTGTTGTCATTTTTGTCTTAAAATGTTTTTGAAACTTTGTTTAAACATTCAATTAAACCTTAACTTCAACCATTCGAACATTTCAAATTCTGCGTAGCTCCGCAATTCTGCCTACCAGACGCTTTGGCGTGAATGAGGCTACGAACGTTTTTGCATGCTAATGATTGGATTTCGTGTTCATAAATAAGCGAAATGTTCGTGACAACGCGCAAATGGAATAAAAGCGCGACTTGACAAACTTGACGGCGGCGCTGCTGTGTGACAGCTTTTGGGCACGGTCGTAAAAAAAAATGTTGTTGGAAGATGAAGCTAGGTCCCCACATTAATCAGCTTGAAAAACGGGCGTTGTTATGATGATGAAGAAATATTGCGTGATTTGCAATACTAAATGGTTTTGACTAATTTCGACACTATCTAAATTGGGTATTTTTGCTTCTCCGGCAGATTCACCGATCGATCTGGTGAGGTTCATCAAGTATACCAGGGTGATGGCCAGCCTGTTCTCGGAACACTTTGTCCCTGAGCTGAAGCTGGGCCGCGTTGAGACGTACGATCTGGACGCGTTCAACAAGAAGTTGGTTCAATTTCGACCCGGTAAGTTTGATTTTTCTAAAATATTTGAAAATCGTTTGACGATTAGTGGCGCCACGACATGGTTTTGATTCTGCTGCCTTGATGTTGATTGTTTGTTCAAAACGGCTACCTTGCCTTTGCTGTCCACGACTCGCGCAAATTTGCATTGAAACTTATGTATTGTTTAATAATCCTCTACTTTCGCTTCTCGTTGGTGGAAAAGTTGATTGATGAAACGAGAGCCATTGTGAATTATTTATCAGACAAACTAGGATAGATATTACTGACACTACTTAACATGCATTTTGTAGAAAAATGGCACCCTTAAAAATATTTTATTGAAATAAACCGTTTTTTTTCCAAATAAAGTCATATTCAAATAAAGATTAACAATTCTCTACGATATCGGCCAATTTCGACCATTTTTATTTCTTGTAATTTTTTATTTGGCTCAAACTTTGTGGGGACCTTCCCTTTGACCAAAAATGCTATTTTTTGTCATTATTTCACCCATACAAGTCTCCATACAATTTTGTCCGTACAAAAATGGTACGTAAATAATCAAACATTTGTAACTTTTGAGTGACTTTTCTGATCTGTGTCTTCGGCAAAGTGATATGTAGAGGACTATTAAGAAAAAAATGGATATACGTAAAAAAATGCCGATTTTCTATTTTTTTTTTACAAAAAAATAAATTCTCAAAATACCTACTTTTTTTATTTTCGAGATTTTTTGATATGTTTTAGAGCAGGGGTGCCCAACCTTTTGGCCCTGCGGGCCAGATCTGATTTTTCTGAAACAGTGGCGGGCCGGAATTAATATTTGATAAAAGTTGAAAAAAGTAAACACATGTTTTTTTAATTTTCTTATGATTGGGTTCTTTTAAAGCAAATACATAAAAGAACTAGTGATGCAAATATGATTCATATACCTTGATTTTAAAAAAATTAAAACAAAGATAACATTCAAAAATGTGTTTATTCGACTTATTTTAATTTTTGCTTGTTTAAAATTGTATAGATAAAATTGTATAGATATTTTTGACGATTGCAATTAAATACCTTGATACATATTTTTATTATAAAAAAAATCATTCAAATTTCAATAAAAAAAAATAAAAGTTTTTTTTTATGAGCTCAAAAATCAAATTATTCATACTAAAAATATATCGCTGCAAATATTTTTAAAATATTACATTTTTCAATATTTTAAAAATATTTCCAGCGATCTATTTTCAGTATGAATAATTTGATTTTTAAGCTTTTAAAAAATTAAACTTTATACTTTTGTTCTGAAATAATACATTAGTTTTGCTTACTTATTTATATAAAAAAAAAGAAAATCGAAAAAAAACTTCAAATTAAAATAAACACAGTCAAAACTGAAAGAAATAACATTAAATCTCTTTTTGCAAATTTTAAGACAACAATCCAAGTTTTTTCATAAATTTCACAATTTTACGAAATGGATAATTTTGTTTTCCTGCACAATTTTTTCAGTTAAAAAATATCAATATAAAAATTATAAGAATTAAATGCAATCATGAAGAATGTTCTTATAATATGTTAAGATTTGATATCAAGCTTGTTTTTTAAATTCAGACAATAATTTTATTTATATAATACTTCATGAACAGCCTTAAGGGCCGGTCATAGAAATATTTTAAAAAGCCGCCGCGGGCCGGATAAAATGGCTTCACGGGCCGGATCCGGCCCGCGGGCCGGACGTTGGGCAGGCCTGTTTTAGAGAATCAAAACCCGCAACTTTAGAGCCATAGAGAAACATGGTCATAAAAACTACCGCCGAGTTATAAATTTTTGAAAAATATTATTTTTGGAAAAATTCGAAATTTTATGCAAAAAAAAATTAGATAAAATTTTTCAAATGTAAAATTGAATTTGCAATCGAAAAGTACTTTCGCATTTTTTGATAAAGGGCTCCGTTTTCAAGAGATAGTTTGATTTTTGCGAAATATTTACAGTTTTTGATTTTTAAAAAATAGTGACCATCTCTATTTTTTTAAGTTCAAAAAATTTGCTATAAAATTGTAAAAAGACATTGAAGATTGGACTTCTGATTGCTGAGATACAGCGAATAAAAGAAAAAGAAACAGGACAATTGAAGTTTCTAAGTCTCACCGAAACAACCCACCTTTTTCTAATGTCGATATCTCAGCAAATTGCCCGATTTTCAATGTTAAAACATGAAACGTTCGTGAAATTATCCGATCTTTTGGAAACAATATTTTGAAACTTTTATTAATCAAAACTAACATTTTAAAAGGGCGTAATCATGAATTTTTGGCCCTTTTGAAATACTTGCCTTGATTAAAAAAATGTTATGTTTTAACACGAAATTTTATTTTCTTCCCAAAAATCACTATTTTTTCAAAAATTCATAACTCGGCGGCCTTCTTTATAGCTTAAAAGTTGCGGATTTTTGTCCCTTTGAACATATCAAAAATTCTCGAAAATTAAAAAAAAATATTTTGGGTAATTGAGTTTTTGTGAGAAAAAAGTTAATAAAAAATCGGTATTTTTTTACCTATTTTTTCTCAATAGTTCTCAACAATAACTACAACTTTGACGAAGACACCAAATCGATCAGAAAATTCACTCAAAAGTTACAGCTATTTGAATATTTACGTACCATTTTTGTATGGACAGCAGCCAAAATTGTATCGATACTTGTATGGGTGAACCAATGACACAAAATAGCTGCGTTGGTCATAGGGTAGACCCCCACAAAATTTGAGGCAAATAAAAAAATACAAATAAAATCCATTTCCGGTTTGGGTAGAGAATTGCTCATATGAGTCTTTTAGATTTTCTTCCCCAATAAACTCATAGAAATCTGTATTGTGTAAAATAGAGGTGGGCAAAAAAGAGCGAGCCGCTCAAAGAATTGGTTCACTAAAAAGAACGAACGAACCATGGCTCACAAAAAAAGAACCGCGGTTCTTTTTCAAACTCCGTCATTTGAAAGAACAAAATGGAATGATTTTTAAACTATGCAATTCATTGAATTTCGAACAAATTGTTGAATAAAATTTGTTTTTATAATTGAAAATGTAATTCCAAATTGAATAATAATTGCTGATAAAAACTAATCCCATTATAGCTTTGCTGTCAAACACCACTTAAAAGTTTTCAAATTAATTTTTAGTTTCCTACTTTTATTTCAAATTTAAAAAGTAAATAATTTTCTAAACAAAATGAAAAAACTTTTCATTGTTCAACTGATCGTACATTCAAGTATTATTCGAATACAAATTTGTGCATTTAAAATTGCTTAGCTTGTAAAATATTACCAAAAATCTTCTAAATAGTTGATAGATTTTTGAAAAAAAAATCTCTTGCCCGATTAAACTTCAGCGTTTATAGACATTATCGATTAAATCGGAATGTAGAAAAGAATTCACGGAATATTTTCGCCAAATACAATGTCAGAATTAGTTCAATTTTAGCAAAAAAACAAACGCAATTTTAAAATTGATAGCAATTTGGCATAGCATAGCATAACGGGTCTGCACCACGCTGTAGAGGGTGCCACACCCTAGTAACATTTTAGGTTTTAAGTAGGCCATAAAAGCCTATTTAGGCCGTATGCGGGTTTTCAGAACCATGATAAAACCTGTAAGTTTAAAAATGTTACTAGGGCAATGGTTAATTCAATATTCTTAGACAATTTGATTGCTGCCCGGTACAACCAAGAATATCTAAGAACGTAAATTTCCACACTGTGCTCCAAGGCTACGCCCATACAGTCCCGTGGGGATTTGGGAGGGGATGTTTTTGTTGTTCACTAGTGGCAAAAGTGCAGGGAACCCATGCGACTTTTAAAAGTGAACGGAATATTTTTGGGAGGTATGGAATGGGGGTTAGGGGAATTTCATCAGGCCGATGAAAATGGTTGAATGCGTAATGTATTAAATGATTTGAATGTTTGTAAGTGTAAATGTGAGTCTGTTGTGTATTATCTAATAAGCATATAGTTTTGTAATAATCATAAATAGAAAAAGAATATAGTAAATAGAATAAATATAATAAATATGATAAATATAATAAATACAATCAAGATGATTCCAGGAAGCTGTGAAAAAAAGTAATTTTAAATATAAATGCTCCAGATGGTTCCCATGCTGTTTCAGAAAGTTTCGTTAATTTAAGCAATTTGATCATATATGGTATGAGGAGATGGTATGTTACAGGAAAGGAATAGGATAACGAATAATATGAACATTTAAATAAATCATATAGTGAGTAGATAAATTTACATGTAGACATTTAATTTAAAATAATTCCAGGAAGCTGTAAAAATGAAAATAATTTAAAAACTAATACTCCAGATGGAAACACAAATAAAACAACGGAGACACAAAAATCCTAACACGCGGCGTAGTACCTTCCACAGAATTCGACATGATCACGACCACAAATACAGCACAAAAAGAACACCACAAAAATCCATCTTCCCGGCGCTGCTGCTCACACGATACTCCGCAATTTTAAAATTGATAGCAATTTCTCCAAAATTCTAGATTTAAGTTTGGATGCCATACAATTATTTCAACGTTTTGGTTCGAGTATAAATCTTGACATAGAGACCGCCAAGACCTATGGTTTTCAGGACATCTTGTTGGTTTTAGATATTTTTCAAATGATAAGTTGAATGTGAAATAACTGTGAAAATCACACCATTCTTAAAAATAACCTTTTTATCAAAATTTTGAAAGAGAGTTAAAGAGCCTTTCAAAAGAATGGCTCTTTTTAATAAGCGAACGAAAATGAGCGGCTCCTAAAAAATAGCGGTTTTGCCCACTTCTAGTGTAAAAATTCTTACACAAAGTTTATGAACAAAGTATTCATCTAAAAAAGTTTGTTCACATTTATAAATATTATAAACGGATTTTTATCGAGCTTTCTAGAACAATGTACGGACTGTTTGTGATTCTCCGTCGTTAACTAGTTTTTCTGTACCTTTTCGTATAAAATATAGCTAACGTAAGCTGTACTTCATAATCAAAGATAATTGAGAAATTGAAAAATTTCATTGAAAATAATAATAATAATATTATCACCTCACTTTTTTGTGACAGTAATTTTTGTTAAAATAGATTGATTTGTTTTTCTTTTTTTGCATATTTGCAACGGTTTTCTCTGAAACATTCAACTTTAATCTGTAGCTTAACTTGTGTTAGTGCCACTCTGACCGGATTCCACCAAAAACATAAAAAACACCAAAATCGAAGCACCTGCTCTTCTTTGAAATCGCTGTTTTTCGTTGTTTTTTTTGGTATCCTGTGCTTTCGACCGTTTCGGGTCTGGTCTGGTCCCAGGTCCATGCTCAGAACCAGTGGCACCGGTTGTTGTTGGCCAATTCACTTGGCCCGCGGCTGCAACCAGCTCCATTCATGCATACACTTTAGTCGCTGGGCTTAACCCTGCTCTGCTCTAGTTGTTTTTTGATTGGAAAAAATATTTCTATCGTTAATTTTTACTTTTCTTGGATATTTTTGTGTATTTTTTTATATTTTTTTAGTACTTTTATTTGTATATGTTTCTTTCTGATTTCATTAAAATTATAACGATTGTGTACATATGATTTAATCTTTTTAAAATTGTTGTTTGTTTCGACTTGTTTTTATGTCTTTCTTCTTATTTTTTTTTCTTGAATTTTCATGAGTTTATTCTTCATCTGATTTAATGATTCTCTCTTTTGAAGTAGTTTGTATTTATTTTATTTCGAAACATAGGATATATTGTTGAACATAAAATTCAGAAACTCTTTCTCATACTTTTTGAGTGTAAATCATATTTAATAAATTTTGCTCAAGAAGGTTAAAAATTGTTGCAGTTGTGTAGGTGTGTTTACTCTTGTTTTTTTCTACCTTCCTATTCCATGCTCTCAAATACACAGCGCTTATCAGTGAATAATTTTTTGATTGCATCAATTTCAGGTTCAATTTCGTTTGGCCTCTCCGTTTCGCTAATGTCTTTACGATACTTTTTTTTTCTCTCTCTCTTCACTTTCATGTTATTTTCATCTCGCTGGCTGGAAATGGATGCTGTGCCTTGGGGGCTGTTTTTTGTTGTTTCGTTTCTGAAATCAACAAGTGACCCGACTGGACAAGGAAATCCGAGTACGTGACGGCATCCTGTATCCCGACGTGGCGTTTTTGCCGGCCAAGCTGAGTCCGTACGGTGGCTGTGGTGGTGGCGGTTGCCGGCCGAGGGACAACTTCGTCGAGAGCTGCACCGATTACGGGCAGGTGAGTGGATTTGGGTGGATTCAGTTTACATCAAAATATTTTTTTTTGATATGTTAAATTTATGAGAGAGGTTAAGTGTTGAATATCTCCATTCTCCGATATTCGACAATTCGACATACCATCATCAGGGGTGACATTGGGTCTGGGGGTGAGATTGGATCATACAAAAATGCCGAAATTTGTATGTCCCAATCTCACCCCCCAGACCCAATGTCACCCCTGATGACGGTAGGTTTAATTTACAAGTATGCAATAATTTATGTGTTGTATCAAACAGAGTGTTGTTGGTTTGATAGATTGCCTTCTACATCTAAAATTATATTAAAATTATAATATTAGACATGATTGATTAAAATCATGCCTAGATCTTCAAAATCTTATAAATTTAAATACTTAATTTTTCGACGACGTTACGTTTAAAAGAAAAGTAACTCAATTTTGACAGTTTTTAAAAACATCTTTGAGAGTTTTTTTACCTGGCACTTGGAAATTGCAGCACCTCACCCGACCTAGAAACAACAACTCTCAGAGTTGCAAATGCTCCTCAAACAAATGCGCGCCTGAATGAGCGGAGCGGAGCGCAGGCTTCGGACACTTTCAGGTGAAATTCGCAAAACAAACGAAACGAGCCACCACTCTTTTGGTTAGGTGGTCGTTACTTGCCGCAAGATGAAAGGCGGCCCTCTTGGCGAAACCAACCTCAACCACTCTGCGCCACGTGTGTGTGTGTGGGGTTGGGCTTTTGTTGGGTCAATTGTCAGAAAAATAGACGCCGCCGCCGCCACTTTAGGGTTTAGCCATCAATAGCCCTGGTGCACGATTGAATAAATCATATGTGGTGGTCTTAAGTGGTCATTATTTTGGGCTCAGTGAAAAATATTTAATTCAGATAATCAAACACCTCGCTCGAACTCTGGACAAAGCTCGACGAATGGCCTCGAGAGTGGTGGTCAATAAGTAATTACTGTTAGGGGTCTACGAAACATGCATACGTACAGGTTTGTATCTCGGACCAGATTAATCGATGCCGATAGTCATTACCTGCCAATCGTGGCGGACAATCGATCCGAAATCTAGGCTAGAAAGCTTGGCTCGAGGCAGCCATTGAGGAGATATCGCCCTCGTTGGCAGTTGGGGGATTGGCATTCAACTAATTGTTCCAATAGAATTCTCAATTGTTTCGCTAGTTTGATCAATTCTTCCACCAAAAAAAAAAATCCAATCATCACGGCATCAACCATCATTTATTTTTATTCAACAGGTAAAATTATTGTTATCCTTCTTTTCCCCTCTGTTAAGCATTCACACATCGAAAAAAAAAACACGTTTACCTCAGATATCACCTTCAGTCACACCACCTTGGCATTTTATGGTACAGAATTTCTCTCTGTGTAAAGGCAAAGGTTCTTGGAATGAAGAAGTCCCTGAAAATTATAGCCACAGCTTTTGACGTCAGTTGGTTGGGGTTGGGGGGAATATGTCCCGGGAGAATGTTACCGTGTCATGTGCGTTGGAAGGTTTGTGCTTGCAATAACATTTTATCTACTTCCGGCTTTTCTTGATATCTGTCGCGTCATCGATGGATGTGATCCTTTAAAAAAGCGAGATAGGTATTTTCATCAAGAGCGTAAATTGTGGAAATAATTACAAACTATGAAAAGCATGGTTCACAAATTTGCAAATAAAATTTTACGACGTAAATACGTATTTTTTTCTGCATGCCTGAAGTTTAATCATGACTTCATGAAAATTGGTCATGAAATCATGAATAGTGATATTCATGATTTCATGAACGAAAATTCATAAATATTTGTAAACAATTTTAAGCCATGAATAAAATTCATGAATTCATGAATTTTTATGCACGATTTCATGAGTAAAATTCATGAAATCATGAAAAGTATCACGAAATCGTGGACAAAATAATTTACGAATTCATGAATCGAAATTCATGATTTCTCGCACTTTTTTCAGTGATAAGCTCTAAAGATCGTTGATCAAAACAAACCACTAGCGAGAATTTTAACATAAAAATTTTAGTCTGAGTGCCTTCCAAGGAGAGATGCTTTAGGAAGTATTCAATTTTGCACCTTTAAATTACTTTAAGGATATCTTGATTAAGTACATCGTATTCGAGTCCTCAGCAAAACTGTAAGTGTTGCTGAGGACTATTAACCCTCTACAACCTAACCCCGCCTTTAGACGGGCTTCGATCTAAAAAATCGCCAAAAATCAATTTTCCAACCGATTTTTGATCTTTTAAAAGCATTGGAAAGAAGAACTCTTAAAATTTTAGAAAATTTATGTTTTTAAGGTGTAACGGGCCATCATCAAATATGGCGTTTAATTATGGCGAAAAAACATCCCGTTCCACGTTAACGATGATACTTTCCCGTTCCACCTTATCCGGTGAAATTTTTAAACTTTTCCGAAAATTGACGATTGTTTGCATTTCTACTACGGATTAAAATATAAAAAAATAATCACTGTGTACAAAACATTCACGAGAATACAGGGAAACTTGCAGTAGGCTCGAAATAGTTTAATTTTCTTCAAATTTAGCCTGTTTTTGAAAAGTATATTTTTCCATACAAAAACAAGCGCACTTTTGGACACTTCAAAACTACCGTTTTAATTACCTTACCTCAATAAATTGCTAATCCCTCGACGTGCTGCAGGCAGAATAACCAGCTGACAACGACCAAACACAGCAAAACTCGCGATTTTCGCGAAAAGTTGCATCGAAATACGCGAAGTGGAAAATTTCCGCGATTTTTTTTTGTTTTCAAACACTCTTCAACACAACCATTCGTTACACAAGTATTGGTAGTCATCATGAAAGTGGTTGCCAGAAATTTCAGTCAAGCACTTTATATGAAATTCACAAATAACATTTTCTTATTTGATTATTTGCCACGTACTGATGTAAAATATTGAAACAATTAACTAATACATCTTTTTAATGATAAATAATACTTAACATTGGCATAAAAGCTTGAAAATAACGACTTCAAATTCTGGCAATAAACAACAAATTATAAAACTTTGCCCTGTTTGGCAACACTTTTCGCTGACGCTCAATGTTGTGACAGTTGCGATTTTCACTGTCGATCTGTCAGTTTCCTTCGCCGTTCGGAGAAAACAAAATCCTCAGAGCCAAGATTGCAATTGCGGATAAATGTCGGTTCAGAACGTTCCGGATTTGACCGACGAAGAGGACAAGCGGCCCCGACAGCCGACGAGTGGACGAGTCTTCAACTCACGGCAAGTGAAAAGGTTTCGCTGGGTGGCAGTCAGATCAAGCCTTTCTGGATGCGGCCATAAAGGTAGGGACGTCCGCCAACTAGCAGAACTACGGTTCGCTGCCCTCAACTTACGGCAAATGAAAAGCTTATGCCGGGTGCCAGCCAGAACAGAATGGATGTAGCCATGAGGAATACAACATGTCGAGCACCATTCCGTAGATCTTGAGCTGCTTCTCGGTGGATCGTTCTCCTTGATGGCCACATCCGGGTCGGTTTGATCTAGCTGCCATCCGACGCTCGGTTGTCTTGAGTTGATGAGGGAGAGGGGGGATGTTCAACCCGTGGATTTTGAGCTGCTGCTCGGCGAATTGCTCTCCTTGCTGGTCACATCTGGGACGGCCTGATCTCACTAGTCGTGGTTAATTGGGGTGCTAACTGGCTGCTTTCTGGCGCAAGCTTCTCATTTGCCGTGAGTTGAGGGGACCAGACCGTAGATTGTCAGTCCTTGATGGCCGCATCCGAGAAAAGCTTGATGTGGCTGCCACCCGGTGGAAGCTTTTCACTTCCCGTGACTTAGTAAAATTCCTCCGAGCCAAGATCGCAATTTGGCCGGATGAATGCCAGTTCACACCGTCCCGGTTTTGACCGACGAAGAGGACAGGAAGCACCGACATACGACAAGAGGACGAGCCTTCAACTCGAGGCAAGTGAAAAACTTCCGCCGGGTGGCAGCCACATCAAGCCATTCTCGGATGCGGCCATCAAGGACTGGTCCCCTCAACTCACGGCAAATGAGAAGCATGCGCCAGATGGCAGCCAGATAGCACCGAGCCGAGCAGCAGCTCTAAATCCACGGCTTGAACATCCTCCCTCTCCCTCATCAACTCACGACAACCGAAAGGCTTGCGTCGCAGCCAGATCAGGCCGACCCGGATGTGGCCAGCAAGGAGAACGATCCATCGAGAAGCAGCTCAAGATCTACGGACTGGCCCTCTCAAAATATGAAAAGGGAAAAATTTGCGCCGGATAGCGAGGAGTCGAAAATTTGTAAAGCGAGGAGTCTGAAATTTCAAAAATAATATCGAACAATGTGAAGTTGTTCATTTAACGATGCATCGCTGCGACATTAATGGGAAGATTACTAGAAATTTATAAGTTCTAACTTTTTTTCCAAAATTGTTACTGTTTATTTTGCTAAATAAACAGATCATAAAATCACTACTACATTTATACTCGATTGACGTGATGACTAATACATGTATATTTCAATGATCATCATCGTAACCAATACATTCACACCACACTAACACAAACGCCTCACGATGATGAGGCGTTTCACCTTAAAATTGTTATTTTTTTAGGGGTGAACTTTGGCTGAGTTTTTTACTAACATTTTCTATATTTTCAGTAAACAGAAGTATGCAGTAATTTTTGTAGTGTCCCAGACTAGGCCTCTACGCATTGTTTTGCAATTTAAATGATGATGGTGCCATTCTATAGCAGAAAATGTGAAAAACATACAAAAAATTGAAAAAGTGACTGTAAAAACGTGAAAAAAATAGATAGGCAAAATGTAATTATATTAGGTGATAGAATAGGCCAAATACTACCAAAAACAAACATAAACTAAACAAGATAAATGCAAATTAAAATACTAAAAATAAAACAAGAAAAACATAAAACAAGAGAAGTAAAGTTTTTCGTAGAACAAAAGTTGCTCAAAATTATCTCCTGAACACGGGAAAAATAAATATTTTCAAAAAAAAAAGTTCAAGATGGTATGTCAGAGACATAACCGAAAGACATAGGACCAAACAATTTGAATGTGTTTTTGGATTGCTAGTGAAATCTGAAATAAGATTATTTTATTTTGTTTCATAGATTTGTCGGCAAAATTGTCATAAATGTTCTCCCAAGGTGAACCTTCTATGAGGGCACCGGCAACTCCAGGTTGTGGCCACTACGGTCGAAATGTCAATTTTCATGTTCAGTATCAAAACCATGAATTTTGATATCCATATTGCCACAACTCGTATGGTTCTGTTAAAGACCCTCCGGGCCCCGGGAAACCTGCTTTGAGATCACCGGTCACTCAAGGTTGTGGCCACTACTGTCGGAATGTCAATTTTCATGTACAGTATCAAAAACCATGAATTTTGATACCAATATGCCACAACTCGTATGGTTCTGTAAAAAGTCCTCCGGGCCCCGGGGGAACCTGCTTTAAGGGCACCGGCCACTCCAGGTTGTGGCCACTACTGTCGAAATGGCCATTATGTTCAGTATAAAAAACCATGAATTTTGATACCCATATTGCCACAACTCGTATGTTTCTGTAAATGTCCCCCCAGGCCCCGGAGGAACCTTCTTTGAGGGCACCGGCCACTCCAGGTTGTGGCCACTACTGTCGAAATGGCCATTATGTTCAGTATAAAAAACCATGAATTTTGATACCCATATTGCCACAACTCGTATGTTTCTGTAAATGTCCCCCCAGGCCCCGGAGGAACCTTCTTTGAGGGCACCGGCCACTCCAGGTTGTGGCCACTACTGTCGAAATGGCCATTATTATGTTCAGTATCAAAAACCATGAATTTTGATACCCATATTGCCACAACTCGTATGTTTCTGTAAATGTCCCCCCAGGCCCCGGAGGAACCTTCTTTGAGGGTACCGGCCACTCCAGGTTGTGGCCACTACTGTCGAAATGGCCATTATTATGTTCAGTATCAAAAACCATGAATTTTGATACCCATATTGCCACAACTCGTATGTTTCTGTAAATGTCCCCCCAGGCCCCGGGGAACCTTCTTTGAGGGCACCGGCCACTCCAGGTTGTGGCCACTACTGTCGAAATGGCCATTATTATGTTCAGTATCAAAAACCATGAATTTTGATACCCATATTGCCACAACTCGTATGTTTCTGTAAATGTCCCCCCAGGCCCCGGGGGAACCTTCTTTAAGGGCACCGGCCACTCCAGGTTGTGGCCACTACTGTCGAAATGGCCATTATTATGTTCAGTATCAAAAACCATGAATTTTGATACCCATATTGCCACAACTCGTATGTTTCTGTAAATGTCCCCCCAGGCCCCGGAGGAACCTTCTTTGAGGGCACCGGCCACTCCAGGTTGTGGCCACTACTGTCGAAATGGCCATTATTATGTTCAGTATCAAAAACCATGAATTTTGATACCCATATTGCCACAACTCGTATGTTTCTGTAAATGTCCCCCCAGGCCCCGGGGAACCTTCTTTGAGGGCACCGGCCACTCCAGGTTGTGGCCACTACTGTCGAAATGGCCATTATTATGTTCAGTATAAAAAACCATGAATTTTGATACCCATATTGCCACAACTCGTATGTTTCTGTAAATGTCCCCCCAGGCCCCGGGGGAACCTTCTTTGAGGGCACCGGCCACTCCAGGTTGTGGCCACTACCGTCGAAATGGCCATTATTATGTTCAGTATCAAAAACCATGAATTTTGATACCCATATTGCCACAACTCGTATGTTTCTGTAAATGTCCCCCCAGGCCCCGGGGGAACCTTCTTTAAGGGCACCGGCCACTCCAGGTTGTGGCCACTACTGTCGAAATGGCCATTATTATGTTCAGTATCAAAAACCATGAATTTTGATACCCATATTGCCACAACTCGTATGGTTCTGTAAATGTCCCCCAGGCCCCGAGGGAACCTTCTTTGAGGGCACCGGCCACTCCAGGTTGTGGCCACTACTGTCGAAATGGCCATTATTATGTTCAGTATCAAAAACCATGAATTTTGATACCCATATTGCCACAACTCGTATGTTTCTGTAAATGTCCCCCCAGGCCCCGGAGGAACCTTCTTTGAGGGCACCGGCCACTCCAGGTTGTGGCCACTACTGTCGAAATGGCCATTATTATGTTCAGTATCAAAAACCATGAATTTTGATACCCATATTGCCACAACTCGTATGTTTCTGTAAATGTCCCCCAGGCCCCGGGGAACCTTCTTTGAGGGCACCGGCCACTCCAGGTTGTGGCCACTACTGTCGAAATGGCCATTATTATGTTCAGTATCAAAAACCATGAATTTTGATACCCATATTGCCACAACTCGTATGTTTCTGTAAATGTCCCCCCAGGCCCCGGGGGAACCTTCTTTGAGGGCACCGGCCACTCCAGGTTGTGGCCACTACCGTCGAAATGGCCATTATTATGTTCAGTATAAAAACCATGAATTTTGATACCCATATTGCCACAACTCGTATGTTTCTGTAAATGTCCCCCAGGCCCCGGGAACCTTCTTTGAGGGCACCGGCCACTCCAGGTTGTGGCCACTACTGTCGAAATGGCCATTATTATGTTCAGTATCAAAAACCATGAATTTTGATACCCATATTGCCACAACTCGTATGTTTCTGTAAATGTCCCCCCAGGCCCCGGGGGAACCTTCTTTAAGGGCACCGGCCACTCCAGGTTGTGGCCACTACTGTCGAAATGGCCATTATTATGTTCAGTATCAAAAACCATGAATTTTGATACCCATATTGCCACAACTCGTATGTTTCTGTAAATGTCCCCCCAGGCCCCGGAGGAACCTTCTTTGAGGGCACCGGCCACTCCAGGTTGTGGCCACTACTGTCGAAATGGCCATTATTATGTTCAGTATCAAAAACCATGAATTTTGATACCCATATTGCCACAACTCGTATGTTTCTGTAAATGTCCCCCCAGGCCCCGGGGACCTTCTTTGAGGGCACCGGCCACTCCAGGTTGTGGCCACTACTGTCGAAATGGCCATTATTATGTTCAGTATAAAAAACCATGAATTTTGATACCCATATTGCCACAACTAGTATGTTTCTGTAAATGTCCCCCCAGGCCCCGGGGGAACTTTCTTTGAGGGCACTGGCCACTCCAGGTTGTGGCCACTACTGTCGAAATGGCCATTATTATGTTCAGTATCAAAAACCATGAATTTTGATACCCATATTGCCACAACTCGTATGGTTCTGTAAATGTCCCCCCAGGCCCCGAGGGAACCTTCTTTGAGGGCACCGGCCACTCCAGGTTGTGGCCACTACTGCCGAAATGGCCATTATTATGTTCAGTATCAAAAAGCATGAATTTTGATACCCATATTGCCACAACTCGTATGTTTCTGTAAATGTCCCCCCAGGCCCCGGGGGAACCTTCTTTGAGGGCACCGGCCACTCCAGGTTGTGGCCACTACTGTCGAAATGGCCATTATTATGTTCAGTATCAAAAAGCATGAATTTTGATACCCATATTGCCACAACTCGTATGATTCTGTAAATGTCCCCCCAGGCCCCGGAGGAACCTTCTTTGAGGGCACCGGCCACTCCAGGTTGTGGCCACTACTGTCGAAATGGCCATTATTATGTTCAGTATCAAAAACCATGAATTTTGATACCCATATTGCCACAACTCGTATGTTTCTGTAAATGTCCCCCAGGCCCCGGGGGAACCTTCTTTGAGGGCACCGGCCACTCCAGGTTGTGGCCACTACCGTCGAAATGGCCATTATTATGTTCAGTATCAAAAACCATGAATTTTGATACCCATATTGCCACAACTCGTATGTTTCTGTAAATGTCCCCCCAGGCCCCGGGGGAACCTTCTTTAAGGGCACCGGCCACTCCAGGTTGTGGCCACTACTGTCGAAATGGCCATTATTATGTTCAGTATCAAAAACCATGAATTTTGATACCCATATTGCCACAACTCGTATGTTTCTGTAAATGTCCCCCAGGCCCCGGAGGAACCTTCTTTGAGGGCACCGGCCACTCCAGGTTGTGGCCACTACTGTCGAAATGGCCATTATTATGTTCAGTATCAAAACCATGAATTTTGATACCCATATTGCCACAACTCGTATGTTTCTGTAAATGTCCCCCAGGCCCCGGGGACCTTCTTTGAGGGCACCGGCCACTCCAGGTTGTGGCCACTACTGTCGAAATGGCCATTATTATGTTCAGTATAAAAAACCATGAATTTTGATACCCATATTGCCACAACTAGTATGTTTCTGTAAATGTCCCCCCAGGCCCCGGGGGAACTTTCTTTGAGGGCACTGGCCACTCCAGGTTGTGGCCACTACTGTCGAAATGGCCATTATTATGTTCAGTATCAAAAACCATGAATTTTGATACCCATATTGCCACAACTCGTATGGTTCTGTAAATGTCCCCCCAGGCCCCGAGGGAACCTTCTTTGAGGGCACCGGCCACTCCAGGTTGTGGCCACTACTGCCGAAATGGCCATTATTATGTTCAGTATCAAAAAGCATGAATTTTGATACCCATATTGCCACAACTCGTATGTTTCTGTAAATGTCCCCCCAGGCCCCGGGGGAACCTTCTTTGAGGGCACCGGCCACTCCAGGTTGTGGCCACTACTGTCGAAATGGCCATTATTATGTTCAGTATAAAAAACCATGAATTTTGATACCCATATTGCCACAACTAGTATGTTTCTGTAAATGTCCCCCCAGGCCCCGGGGGAACTTTCTTTGAGGGCACTGGCCACTCCAGGTTGTGGCCACTACTGTCGAAATGGCCATTATTATGTTCAGTATCAAAAACCATGAATTTTGATACCCATATTGCCACAACTCGTATGGTTCTGTAAATGTCCCCCCGGGCCCCGAGGGAACCTTCTTTGAGGGCACCGGCCACTCCAGGTTGTGGCCACTACTGCCGAAATGGCCATTATTATGTTCAGTATCAAAAAGCATGAATTTTGATACCCATATTGCCACAACTCGTATGGTTCTGTAAATGTCCCCCCGGGCCCCGAGGGAACCTTCTTTGAGGGCACCGGCCACTCCAGGTTGTGGCCACTACTGCCGAAATGGCCATTATTATGTTCAGTATCAAAAACCATGAATTTTGATACCCATATTGCCACAACTCGTATGGTTCTGTAAATGTCCCCCCGGGCCCCGAGGGAACCTTCTTTGAGGGCACCGGCCACTCCAGGTTGTGGCCACTACTGCCGAAATGGCCATTATTATGTTCAGTATCAAAAAGCATGAATTTTGATACCCATATTGCCACAACTCGTATGTTTCTGTAAATGTCCCCCCAGGCCCCGGGGGAACCTTCTTCGAGGGCATCGGCCACTCCTGGTTTTGGCCACCACTGTCGAATTGGCCATTTTTCATGAGAACCGCCGCATCATAGCGACTTCCACGCCGTCCGCTTCGCTCGAATTTCCTCCTTCTGCTGCCGGTGGTTCTTCCTTCTGGTTGCTGGTCCTCTTCTTCTATTGGCCGCTGCTGCTGCTGCTCCGCGCCGGCCCGACGTGCACAGTTCGAGTGCTCGTTCCAAAGTGACTTGCTTTTGCGAAATTTTCTGCTTAAATAGCGGCACAGCCGGAGAACGGCACAAAAGGGGCGCGGTCTCGAATGCATACGCTCGCTCTGATTGGTCATCTGTCCGATTTGTACTGAAAAATTACTCATTTTGATTGCATGTTTTAAGTGTTTTTACTATGTTTAGTCAGACTATCTATGTAGTTAAACAATAGCTGAAATCTTCCTCTTTCGATTGGTGGTCCAACCATCTGGATTGATTCACAGGGAAAAAAGATATAAGCGTTCAAAATGTCCCCTTTTTTAACGCTTAAAAGTGACGCTTTGGATCGAATTTCTGAACTGGCCCCCCAATATAGTAAGTAAAGACATAGTCCTATGTCAAAAAATTTGGGCAGTAGAGGGTTAAGAAAAATATGTTTAAATTTTTGATTTTTTTTATATGTTTTAGAGGATGATTTTTTTAAATAGTGTTCATGATTGTCCATTCGTCAAAATAGTTCATATTATTTCCAAAAACGGTGATGAGATAGAAAATTGGTGTCAAAGAGACTTTTGTGTAAAATTAGACGCCCGATTTGATGGCGTACTCAGATTTTCGAAAAAAACATATTTTTCATCGAAAAAAAACACTAAAAAAGTTTTAAAAACTCTACCATTTTCCGTTAACTGATTGTAAAATTTTTTGGAACATGTCATTTTAAGGGAAATTTAATGTACTTTTTGAATCTAAATTGACCACGAAGCTTCATTTATTTCATTTAGAACAAAATGTTTCATTTTAAAATTTCGTGTTTTTTCTAGTTTTGCAGGGTTGTTTTTTAGAGTGTAACAATGTTCTACAAAGTTGTAGAGCAGACAATTACAAAAATATATAAACATAAGTAGTTTGCTTATAAACATCACAAGTTATCGCGATTTAACGAAAAAAAGTTTTGAAAAAGTTGGTCGTCGTCGATCATGGCCGTTCATCGTCACCCGCGACAGACACGGACGACGAAACAAAGAGAAACGCAAAAAGTAACTTTTTCAAAACTTTTATTCGTAAAATCGCGATAACTCGTGATGTTTACAAACAAACTACTTATGTTTATACATCAAATTTTTTGTAATTGTCTGCTCTACAACTTTGTAGAACATTGTTACACTCTAAAAAAAACCCTGCAAAGCAAGAAAAAACACGAAATTTTAAAATGAAAAATTTTGTTCTAAATGAAAAAATGACCCTTCCGGGTCAATATAGATTCAAAAAGTACATTAAATTTCCCTTAAAATGACATGTTCCGAAATTTTTTACAATCAGGTAACGGAAAATGGTAGAGTTTTTAAAACTTTTTTAGTGTTTTTTCGATGAAAAATACGTTTTTTTTCGAAAATCTGAGTACGCCATCAAATCGGGCGTCTAATTTTACCTAAAAGTCTCTTTGGCACCAATTTTCTATCTCATCACCGTTTCAGGCTGCAAATTATTGAAAAACACCTCTTTTTTCGCAAGCTCACAAATTAAAGGGGTCGTGCTGCCACTCCGTCACGAGATATAAAAAAACGGACCTCGGATTCGTGATCAGGGACAAAAGTTATCCCTTAGGACAAAGTTTCACGCAAATCGAAGAGGGGTCGGGGCAACTTTTCCCGATTTCGTGTGAGTTGGTAGAGAATTACTCATACATTTATACATTTATATGATCTTTTCGATAAAATTATTTAGAAAATATTGGAATCAAGACTAATATTTCAAAATTCAAAAAGGGCATCTTTATCAAATAACCTGTAAAGTACGTTGATGTCAAATTTGATTTTACATTAATAACTAAAGTGAACATAATTTTTTGACTTATATTTTTTTTTCAAAAAAGGTTTTTTTTTGTCTATATTTATTTATGACTCAAAAGTTGCGATTTTTGTCCCCTAAAACATATCATAAATAAAAAATGAAAAATACAGATTTAGAGAAATAAAAGTTTCGTAATAAACGTAAATTTTAAAATTGGAAAATTTTTATTTCCGTGTTTTTTTCTGAAGAGTCATTACCTATTAGTGTGTCTCGAAAAAGGCGATGTGGTGGAAACCTCGGGTTCACCCAAATTTCGATAGGTTTTAGCCTCAGAACAATGTTTTCATATATGAAAAAAAAAATGTTTTCATACAAAGGAAAATTCTCAAAATTGTTTTGAATTGGAACTCGCGATTTGCGATTGATTGAAAAATGGTCTGTTTTCATAGAAAATATCATATTTTATTCTAAAAACTTAAAAATGCATTCAAAATGTTCCGTATTTCACTTTGAATCATAGTTAGGAGTCCTACTAATAATGCTCTGTATTCATATTGATCAAGAAAGTCGTCATTTTGCATTAGCAGCATTTTAAAGTTAGTTGGAAAAATGTTTTTTTCTTGCATGAAATTTTTACAAATTAAAATTCTCAAAAATCCATCTAAAAAAATGTTGGACCCAAAACCAATACAATCATCTTGTAGGTAACAATTTTCTAAACAATTTTGCTTTTTTAACAATTAGATTTTGTCACTTCAGTGCCAAGATACAGCCATTTAAGTGAAATAAAAACGGTGATTTTTCAAAATTCCCTGTGCAAACTCAATTTTATTAGTTACACCACTGTTTCCAATACTTTTGCATTGTTTTATAACAGCAATTTTCAAGCAAAATCGATATTTTTCATTGATTTGACTATGTGACGTAAGGGCTATTACGAAGATTTTTTTTTTTTAATTAACCGCTTTTAGTACAACAAAATCACATTTTATTCAAGATTTTGAAGAAAATTGTTTTTTTTAAAGAAAAATTACTTACATAAATATCAATGTTTATATTTCAAATTGAAAAAAAAAATTGTAAACATTTTAGGCAAAAATCATTTTTCCTACTTTAACATGCTGCCAATGAAAAATTACGATTTCCTGGATCAATATGAATTACAGGACATTATTGGTTATTACGAAATTTAGACATAGGTTGTCATTTCGCGCCAAGTGGCACATCATTCGAAATTGACTATCTCTGATCAAGCTCAAATTTGGTGAAGCTATTGATACTATATCAAAACATATAAAAATCCCGATTTTGAACCAAATTTAACAAACAAAAATTATTGCGATTCCTGCAATTTTTCTAATTTAAATTTGAAATGTACGACATTTCTGTTGACAAAGTTTTTTAGTTACTCTGTCAAAACATTGGAAAGGGAAATAAATATATGTTTTGAAAATTATGACTTTCGTGCGTTTTGACCTTTATTTTTTTCTAGTCAGTTTTGTTGTTTAAAATATTTAAAAGAAAGAAGAAAAAAAACCGAGCAAGTTTATCGTAGAACAATATTTGCTCAAAACATGGGCACGAGAAAAAAAATGTTGGTAGTAAAGAGTCAACTTTATAAATACAGTCGACTCTCTGGCTGTCGATCTTCTCGATATCATTATTGCTCCATCTATCGATGAATTCTTCAGTCCCTTCAAACTGCACACTTCGATTGGCTTTATTCCTCGATATTTTCTTTTGCTTGAAGGATCTCTTCCTCGACGGTCCCTTGGATTCTGTTTGCTTTAAAAATCTCTTCCGGTTGTCAATATTGTCACTATCTCATGGCTTGCATAGACATTTTTCTTTGCGAAACGAAGCTTTGAAGGGTGTTTGACATTAGTTTGTTTTTGTTTGCTGGACGTTGCCATGATTCTCTCCCATAGCTGGGTACCAAGAAAAACATATTTTCAATCGAATCTTCATTTTGCATTGTTCTGTAAACTGATGATTCTCTTCCTCGACGGTCCCTTGGATATTGACAACCAGAGAATCGACTGTATTGTCATCAATTTTCGTCAACACTTCCTGCATTACCTATTTTTACCATCGACCTCCACATTCCCAGCGTCATAAACGCTCATCTCTTTGCTATGGCCGCAGAATTGAACGCGTATAGTGAAGTCGATGGACTCAGCTTGCGCGGTCCACAAAACTATTACAAGTCCTATATTTACACTTAATGACCTCTGCCGAGAAAGTAAACCGTAAACGCAGCTGTTGATCTTTCCCCGACCGCCGGCGTTGGGAATGTTCTCAAAATAGCCGCTGATATTGTAATAATTGCGCAGTAAAAACTAACTTTTTCAAAATTAAGATTTTATTATTGATTCATAGCTGAAAATTTTTGTTTTACGAAAAAAATATTTATTTTTGTATTATTTTATTTGCTGTGCTCATTATTTTCGAATGGCCCTTGCTTACACTTGCTACTGCCGATGGCCATTAATGGGGCTTAACTTCTGCGAGTGTTCGAAAGAGGTGTGTAAATATTTACCAACGCTTTTGTTTGATTGACTTTAATTGACCAAAGGGATTCATTCGTGGTTCGTTTGAAACGGTAGTCTTTTTATTATTATTTATAATCCAAATAATTTAAAACTCCAAATGAAATCAATTCCAGGATGCCCGCTTCCTTCCCTCCAGCACGTACTGCGTGGAGATTAAACCAAAGCAGGGTTGGTCCTTCCTGGACGGAAATTACGCCGAGGAGGAGGAACCGTTTCCAAACTGTGATAGCCTGGCGCTTCCGGAGCTGGCCGGAACGAGCGGCGGCAAGTGCCGCTTCTGTCTGTTTCAGTATTTAAAGGTGAGTTGAGTTGGTGAACTATTTCAAGTTTGGAATATGTTTAATCAGTGTTTTTTTCTGTTTGTAGCTGCAAAGGAAAACCATAGGAACTATAAGCAAATACTGTCCGTTA
The DNA here is from genome assembly GCF_015732765.1 of Culex quinquefasciatus. Classification (NCBI taxonomy): domain Eukaryota; kingdom Metazoa; phylum Arthropoda; class Insecta; order Diptera; family Culicidae; genus Culex; species Culex quinquefasciatus. The sequence continues at coordinate 181,838,204 of NC_051862.1, read as the reverse complement.
GATCTCTTCTCAGGGTAAGTTCTATTCTAGTTAAGAACAACAATTTCATGAACAATTTACATCGAGTGAAATTTATCTGTTTGATATTTCCTGTTCTCGAAAATGAATCAACGTTTTTTTTTCTCTGGGTTTGTCACCGTCAAACATCTAACGTTGACGACGTTGGTGTTCTATCTATTTATGTAGTGCCGCCACCTTAACATTCATTTGTAAACTTTTGTGAGTAAGACATAGTGTGTAAAAATAACTGTGCGTTATTACTGAGGCATTTATACTTGATATGTTTTTGTTTAGAACAACGCTGACAAAACATGAAGTAATTTCACTTCTGAATATTTATTTGCGACCTTGCCTTGAGAAGCGTGATGACAGATTTGGTTATTAATGCTTTGTTTTTTTTTTATTTTGATTTTTAAGTCTTAATTCCAAATTTTACAGATATTCATACAGCAATTCCATTTGAAAAGAGCCTAAACCGAAAAAAAAGTTCTCCGATCGGGCCAAAATAATTCTGGAGGTTCCTTAGCCCAAATAATTAGACCCGTATTTTTTTTTTGTTTGGCCGTGAGGGTGATCTACACCGTGCAAAGGTGGTTCCAAAAACAGCCATTTTCTTCAATTTTCGCAAAAAACACACGTTTAAAAAAATCAAAACTCCGCACCATTTCAACCGATTTTAAGTGTCTTGGACGCAACTGAAAGGTGATTAGTTTGACTTTCAAGGAAAAATAATATGATATTCGAATAAAAAACCGCCAAACATTTATAAAAAGTCGAATGAAAACTTAAAATGGCGTTTTGACCGCGTCTTAATTTTTTTTGTCGGATTCCTTGAAAAATTTCACATAACTTACTAAAAAATTTGCGATGTCGAACCGAGATATGATTTTTCATAAATAAAAACTCGATTTTTCGACGCACCTCGCGCCAAGACAGGGAAATGATCAAATCGGCAAAAAATCAACTTTTTTTTACTAAGGCTGCGATATCTCTAAAATTTCAGGGATGACCTATACATGTTTGGGTACTAAAAGTTGCGTCTTTCAATTAGGGGAGAGTGGGGAGACTTGATCCTCTTTTTTTTGTATCGCACATAACTCTGTCAATTTCTCACAAAACTATAAACTTTTTGCATGAATTGAAAGCTTAAACATTCATCTATGTTTGGCTAATAAGGATATTTCATCAGATGAACACTTCGAATTTTTTTTTTTATAAAATATTTATTCAGTCATTTGTAAAAGCTAATTACATGATGAATTCTAGATTTCATTTTCCAAGTGAAAATTAAGGGAATCTACATCAATCTGATTATTACATTGATTAATAAAGTTGATGTAATTGATGAAAAGTTTCATCACTTTGTGTTTCACATCTCGTCGTAATCTTCGTAGTTCTGGTTGAGCAAGGCTGTTGAAGCTGGTGGTGCCATTCATCCCCGCCGCTGCAAGGTGGCGTTGGAGCGTACTCCACGCACCGGTCACTCTGGAACAGGCGCTGAATTTGTGTTGTAAGTCTTCTCGTTGCACACCACAGTGTGCGCAGTTCGGTGTGTTGACGATGTTCATCCGATGGAGCAGCTCCCCGTGAGTGGTTTTCTTGTTCACCAGTAGGAAGTACCAGCTTCTCTCAGCTGATTTTAATTTCTTGAGTTGATGTTGCGCCATATCAGCTTCCAGTCCAGGGTAGGATCGCTCGACATGACTTTTGGTGTGGCCACTTGCTGAAGGAGGTTCGTGTGAACACCCGTCGCAGTGGCGTTGTTGATCAGCTGTTCCGGCAGGTAGGCAATCTCCTGGCAGACTACCTTGAGACATGGGCAGTCAGTTGGTATCGTGTGCAGGTCCGGAGGGTTCTGGATGCGCTGCATGAAGGTCTTGTAGAACGGTGTGCTGTTGCTCTCCTGTAGGTGTCTGTTGGTCAGCAGTGCTCGACATTTGAAGTAAGGCAAGTGGAGCTTGAGACCGCCTTCCTCGATTGGGAGCGCCAGTTGATGCATTGGCACCCTTGCCTGGTGGCCGTGCCACAGGTAGCTGCCCATAATGGAGGTAATCTTGGCGATGTGAACTTTGTAAGGTGCAAGTACCGAGGAGAGATACCACATCTTCGATGTGATGAAGACGTTCAGTAGCGTAACTTTTTGATGCAGTGTTAAACTGCGCATCCTGTGGAGCCAGATCAGCTGTCCCATTTTTGTGATCAAAGTGTCCCAGTTCTTGTTGATCATCTGGCGTAGAGAGTTCAGGTAGATCACTCCGAGGACCTTAACCGATTCGCTCGATTGTATCCACGGCAGCGCAAGTCTGTTTCGATCGTTTATGTGACCCACATCGATGGCCGTCGTCTTCCGTAGGTTGAGCATCGCGCCGGAGCATCCTTCGAAGTCACGAAAGAGACCCCTAACCTGCTCAGCTTTGTCAGCGTTGGTGGTGATCATGCTGATGTCGTCGGCGTAGGCGACGACAAGATCGTGAGGTCCGTCACAGATACGCTCCATTCTCGCTACCAGTGGATGCAGGTAGATAGCAAACAAGTGCATTGCGAGAGGGTCACCCTGTCTAACCGATCTCTGGATAGGAAAGGCAGCAGAGAGGTGTCCATTGATGAGAATCCGAGAGGTGGAGCGCTCTCCGATCCTCTCTAGCAGATTCACCAAATCGGGGTTGAGACCAAGCGAGTTCATTGTGTGATAGAGGAAACCTCTATCAACACGGTCGAAGGCACTGGAGAGGTCGAACGATACCAACTTCCCAGAGAGTCGTTGGCTGCGTAGTTGTGCGATGCGGTCTTTGAGCGAGAGAGTTGCTTGGTAGATGTTTCGGTCTCCGTTCGAGCATTTCTGGACAGGGCTGATTATATCGTGTTCGCGCAAAACACGATCGACTCTCGCTTTCAGGATTCTGGCCAGCAACTTGTAGTCGTAGTTGAGCAGCGATATAGGGCGGTATGCAGTGATGGAGTTTCCAGCTTGTTTTTTCTTCACCAGGACGATCACACCGTTCACGAACTCTTCGGGGATGTCACCACGAAGCGCCTCGTTCAGCAGCAGATTCAGCTCTCGGTGAATGATGTCGAATGTGCGTACGTAGAACTCTTTGGGAAGACCGTCGGACCCTGGGGATTTCTTCGACGAGCTGAATTTGATCGCCTCGTAAATTTCCGCAGTTGTGATTTCCTCCATGCAGGCATGATTAGAGATGCTGTCTGGTGGAACCACCCTAGCGCAGTCGAATTCGGGATTTGCTCGCGTCTCTCCTTCTGCGTACAGGTTTCGGTAGTAGTTGACCACGTGCTCTTGGATCTCATCTGAACTCTCCAGAGAGGCGCCAGCGTCGTTCTCCATGCTCTCGATGATCGTGCGTTTCCTCGTTCTCTCTCAAGCTGGAAGGTTGACAACGGCTCGCCAGCTACGTGAGTATCGTTGATACGCACAAACAGCTGAGTGAACTGCTTCTGTAGTAGAAGCAATTGGGACTTGATGCGGTTGATGGAGGTCAGCATGTCCGGATTGTGCAGGTACGCGCGATATGCCTGGTGAAGCTGCGCGTAGAGATGCTGCTGTTTTCGAGTGAAATCATCAAACGCCTCCTTAGACTTCCATCTAAAGAAGGACTTCATTTTTGGTTTCGCGAGGCGCAGCCACCACTGCATCCAGGAGTTGTAGCTACGGCGTTGTCGCGTCCAATAGTTCCATTTTTGTTGAAACTCCTCGATCGTTTCGTCTGTCAAGACGTACGGCCGGAGTGACCAGAAACCCATACCATGCGCTCGACCTTGGTTCGGCAAGCACAGGCGGGTTGTCAGGGACATGTGGTTTGTGAATGAGCAGGCACTCACGTAGGCTGTACGCAGCTGTTCCCGCAAGTTCGAGCTCACGTACACACGATCAATGCGAGAGGCCGAGTTGTGTGTTATGTAAGTGTGTTCGACCCGAGTCCCATGTAGTGCTTCCCATACATCCTTCAGTCGAGTCTGTTGGACAGTGTTTTTTAGAGCAAGGCTGTGGTTTCCCTCTCCCGTAGCGTCTCTTGCGTTGATCACCGAGTTAAAGTCCCCGGCTAAGATAGTGTAGTTGGTTTGGTGTCGCAAGAAGTGAGCTAGTGTGGTGTTAAAGAAGGTTTCCCTGTGTGTACGTTGTTGGCTTCCAGAGGGCGCGTACACATTCACCAGTGTAACCGACCCTTGCAGGCGTAGGGCGATTACTCTGGAGTCCACGCTCTTTTCGACGTTCGTGTACTTGATGTGGTGTTTGAGAGCCACTGCTGTGCCCCTCCGATTGTGATCGACATTGCATATGACTGTGTATCCAGGGATAAAAAGCTCGTCGCTGTACACCTCTTGCAGGAAGAGTATGTCGAGATCGTGTGTGCGTGTGAAGTTGTGTAGGGCGTTAATTTTGTTTTGGTTGGAGATAGTGTTGATGTTAAGTGTACCAATATTAAAGCTTTGATAATCCATTGTGTTAAGGGGAAATTAGGGGTGTGTTGGTGTTTACGTGCTGGTCTTTGGTTTCTTCGGGGGACGGCCTCTCGGACGCTTACCCGATGCAGATGACGTAGAAGATCCATCGGATTCCTCTGCGCCGTCACCGTCTTGTGGAAGTGTGAGTGGAGTCTTGAACACGCATAGTTGGTCGCCGTCGCGGATTATGGTCTCCTGCAGGATCGGTGTCGTCTTCTGGCGCATATCAGCGAGGCCGTTGGCGTCGCCGCTGCTCCCGCCGTCTTGAATGATGATCCCGGGCTCCGCAGCAAAACCGCTGCCTCCGCCACTGCTACCATTCCCTTCGGTGGTCATCTCGGAATTCTCTGCATCGGTGTGTGTGTTGTCGCCATCACAGTCCATACCGGTGTTGTCCTCAACGAGAACTGCCGGCACGAAACGGGGTGAAGGTTTGGTCATGAGGGCATCAGCGTAGGACGACTTGCCGGTTGGCTTCTTGGCGTCTTTGAGGCGCTCGTTGACGCTCACCTTCTGCAACAACAGCTTCTTGTTCTGCGTACAGGGGATGCCACTGTGACTGTATTCGCCGCAGTGACGACAGGTGGTCTGTTGCCCGATGTATGTGACGTATGTGTGTTGGCCCTCGATCGAGATGAATGACTTGATTTGGTGCTTCAAGATCATCTTCACCTCGCGAACGCCCGTCTTGAGTCCTGCGAGCTCATATTTCTCCTCCCACACCAGCTCGCGCACGGACAGGATCTCGCCATACGCAGACATGAATTTCTTGACTTGATCGTTGGTGATCTCTTCGGGTAGGTCGTGTAGGCGGACGTCAACGGCCCCATCTTCCATCTGGATTTTGATGGTGTACTTCTTCCCATCAATCTCGAACGCGTGCTTGTTGTTGTGCTGCAGGACTGTTTGCTGGGCTGTGGCGAGATCCACACACTTCACAAACACACACCAGAAGTAGTGGTTGACTTGGAGTCGTTCGATCTTTTCTTTGGGAATCCCCAAGGTCGTCTTGACGAAGTGATGGATTTCTTCAAAACGCGGTTTTTTTGGAAGACTAGCGAAGTCGATTTTGAACGTGTTTACGCGGCGTATTGTCGAGCTCATCTTGCTAGATGTAGCAGGTCGGTGCTTTTTGCAAAAAAAAAAACTTAGCCCGTAGGTACGGGACAGCAAAAAGCCAAGCCGATTACAGTCTTTCGGATCGCACGATTTTTCTAAAGACTGCACTATGCGTCTGCTCTCTCTGAGAGGTGAACGCTGCGAATCATGCCAAGCGTTTTAAAAAAATATTTTTAACCGGCATTTTAAAAATGTTAGGGGTAACTTGATCCCCCTTTCAACATTTTGAAGAAATCTTAAGCAAAATGTTTCTTATTCATCCAAACTTTTAATTTTCTATAAGTTACAGCAATTTCACATAAAACCTGTACGTTTGTGTTCAAAATATAACAAGTTTATTATGTTAAATATTAAAAACTTAAAATTTTCTTTTTTAGACCAAAATTGAGCATGTTTACAAAAGCTGGTCATTTTTGTTTACAAAACTTTTAAAAATGGTTCAAACTGCAGTTAGTTATGTACAACTATACTAAAGGAAACTATGTATGAAAACCCAGCCCAATTATTTAATCTTGAGGCTGATTCCAGTGACTGTAAAAAGGCAGGGATCAAGTCTCCCTAAACGCACTTTTTTAAACAATTGATTGTAAAAATAGTATGACGATAAATTTAACATCAAATGCGTAAGGGTTTTGGAGTTGATAAGTTTATCAAACAATTCATGTATAAAAAATATGTTTTTGAATAATTTTTGAGTGTTTTCTATACATATCAATACAAAGAAAAAAAGATCTCTTGGAAGTTTTTTGCAGCTCGTTTTAGAAAAATGTGTGTAACTGAATCTAAACATTTTTTAATTTTTTTCTTTGTTTTCTACAATGAGTTTTAGTTGATTTCGCACAACTTTCTAGAACAAAGCTAATTGTTTTACCCACATGCTGACGAGATACAGGCTTGGGATCAAGTGTCCCCGGGGATCAAGTCTCCCCATTCTCCCCTACGGTTAGACATCGCCAATTTTTTTAACGGTTGTTTGAAATTTTCTGAGGAATCCGATACTAATATTTTCAGACTTAGGCTTTTTGGTCCAGAGCATGAGCATGAGCATGAGCATGGTTGACTGCCAATGAGCTGCTACTCCGTTATTGACAGATCAGCTGAAGTTAAACAATGAATCAAAAATGATCAGTGGGAGCCAACCATCCGTTCACTGTTTAATTTCTGAAGATCCCTACTTTATTAGTCAATACCGGCGCCCTCCCAAGAAGCCTGCAGTTCAACGAAAGGGAGGAATGTTAGTCCGATAGTTGAAGTTGCAGACTCATCAAGCACATAGTTTTTCGCTATATACTTGTTGATACCGATTGAGACCGTTGAATCCACAGCATCTCCTTCAAGCATCACGTGATTAATATTTTTTGGTTTAGTAGGATAAGGTATTGGCTTTTCGATGCCCCTCGAGCTACGACGCTATGGGGAGGACTTTCATAACAGACCCGTCGGCGAGCCTTCCGAGCAGTTATTTTGCTCCACTATTAACTCAACGATCCAAATTGTCAGTGCGTCTTTCGATCATTATATAGAAATAGCTTTTTCACCGCAAAAAAATAAAACCTTATTCGAAAAATTTAAACATAATCCATCCGACGCCGTGCCTTCCGATCAACGATGATATAAGAAAGGGCTTTGAAAATCACAAAAAATCACTTTTCACTCCGAATATTTTTTACGACCACGCAATCCCTTTGCCAATTATGCACTCTAATATTTTCAGACTTATGCTTTTTGGTCCAGATGCGGTCAAAACACCATTTTAAGTTTTCATACGACTTTTCAAATGTTTTTCATCTCAAATTATTTTTCCTTGAAAGGCAAGCTAATTACCTTAAATTTGCGTCGAATTTTTGAAACATGTGGTTTTGGCAAAAATTGACGAGAACTGCCGATTTTGGAACCACCCCAGCACGGAGTAGGTCACCCTAACGACCAAACAAAAAATACTGGTCTAAATCTCTTTTCAAATGGAATTGCTGCATAATAAGATTTCAATGTGTTCAAGATAAGAATCAACTCAAGCCCAAATGGAAAAAAATCAAATATTTTTAGCATTAGAGGAGTTCTCTCAGATTTTGGTCATTCGATTTTTTTTTTGTATTTTTTAATCCGGCTGAAACTTTTTTGGTGCCTCCGGTATGCCCAAAGATGCCATTTTGCATCATTAGTTTGTCCATAAAATTTTCCATACAAATTTGACAACTGTCCATACAAAAATGATGTATGAAAATTCAAAAATCTGTATCTTTTGAAGAAATTTTTTGATCGATTTGGTGTCTTCGGCAAAGTTGTAGGTATGGATACAGACTACACTGAAAAAAAAATTGGTGATTTTTTTATTTAACTTTTTATCACTAAAACTTGATTTGCAAAATACACTATTTTAAATTATTTTTAGTTTTTGATATGTTTTAGAGGACATCAAATGCCATTTTTTCAGAAATTTCCAGATTGTGCAAAAAATCTTTGAGCGAGTTATGAATTTTTGAATCAATACTGATTTTTTTCAAAAAATCGATAAATTGGTCGCCAAAATTTTTCAATTTTATTTTTCGATGTAAAATCAAGTTTGCAATCAAAAAGTACTTTAGTGAAATTTTGATAAAGTGCACCGTTAAATCCATTTTTGGGTGACTTTTTTGAAAATAGTCGAAGTTTTTCATTTTTTAAAATAAGTGCACATGTTTGCCCACTTTTGAAAAAAATATTTTTGAAAAGCTGAGAAAATTGTCTATATTTTGCACTTTTGAACTTTGTTGATACGACCCTTAGTTGCTGAGATATTGCCATGCAAAGGTTTAAAAACAGGAAAATTGATGCCACCCAAACAACACACCATTTTCTAATGTCGATATCTCAGCAACTAATGGTCCGATTTTCATTTCATTTCATTTTTTGCGACCATTTTTTCAATTTTTTGAAAAAATCAGTATTGATTCTAAAATTTATAACTCGCTCAAAGATACAGACTTGATTTTTCAGTCTCGTAAAAAATTTTACTTGAAAACTCGTCCAATTTCCCATAAGTTTGTCTTTGACAGCATTTCAATTGTATGTATTGGCATACAGATATTAATTACATTGCTCATAACTGAAAATAGAATATTTTTTTCAGTTTGATAGAAACCTGGAACGAGTCAAATTAAAAAGCTGGCAAAGACAAACTTGTGGGAAAACAAATATTTCTATAACGAATGAAAGTGCCATCATTAGATTTTGAAAAAAAGTCATCTTTGCTGTGAGCAAATTTTTGGTGTGCCAATATCATTTGCAGGGTCGGAGAATCTTATTCAAAGTTTGCAATAAATGTTTCCGATGTTACGAGTTTTTTTTTAACTTTTTCTCCTCCCAACCCCAGGAAGCCGCTCCGGATGCTGCGCGCCATCAAGGGCCTCATCGGGGCACCGCAGAACAACTTCAAGCTGACCAAGAACGGCCGCATCGTGTACGAAGAGACGCGGGAAAAGTGCATGCTCAACCGGGTGCTGAAGGAGATCTTTCAGCGAGACCAGCAGAACAAGGAAAGGTTGGTGGTGGGATTAGAGTTATTGTTTCTTAAACGATTTGACGATTTTTTTTTATTGTTGTTGTTCCCAGACGAAAAACCATTTTTATGAACCTGATAAAGGAAACTTTGCTGAAGGATTACTCGGTGAATGAGGCGAACTCGGACCGAACCCTGCTAACGATTCGGAAGGACAGGAAAAAGGTACGCTGGGATGAAGCAAATCTTCTTTTTATTGGGTCTTTCTAACGAAGGGATTTCTATCCCTCTGTTTTTTTTTGGGTTGCCCACAGAAGGATAAAAACCTTATACACGAACGTACCTGTAGCCCAATTAATTACCAGTTTCTACCGGAGAATTGTGCGCTCAAGCAGATCCAGGACGTGCAGCTTCTGGTTAAGGTAAGGCCATTTAGATGTTTTTTCCTGATTTTGTGGGGTTTAAAACAAAGTTTCACTTTCTTTTTGCAGTCAAATCTGACGACGGTTCAGCCGGACAAGTTGCGAAAGCACGAGTACGTTGACGAGCTGTACGAAAAGTGTGTCGATTGTGGGGAAGACTGCACCAGCACCTTCATCGATAGCCGGCGGAGGTTGAGCCACTTTGTCGAGCAGTACCTTAGCCCGGAAGAACGGTACCAGCTGGGTGCGACTGCACTCGATTGCTCCATCATGATTACATTCAGGCGATTGACGGACCGCGAGGAGGAAAGGTGAGGAGACTGAAATGTGATAGGGAAAAAATCTCGTCCATGAAATTGAATATGTTGACCCGTGGACATCCTCTCTGGAAGGCTTCCTTCATTCACTCCGAGGAGAATCGTCCCTTCTTTATTCAATACAGAGAGAAAAAAAAGGATAAAAGCTCACGAACCCATCAATATTCAATTCGGCCTCAGATTTATACTGAAAGCAATTTTCACACGCACCAAAGTCCCATTCCTCCCAATTGATATTCAAATCGAGTTCGCACCGCAGAGAATAAATCTCTTGTTTTTTTTTAGCCTTCCGGCGGTCGCCCAGTGCCACATCATCAGTATTGAGGGCATCAAGTTTCTGACCAACGTGACCATCACCGACCTGGACCCGAAAACGCTCCAGCACGTGCAGCGCAAGTACCTCGGCCAGCTGCGCGAGTCCGCCGTCGCGTATCGGGAGTTTCTGTCCAAGATTAAGCGTTAAAAGTTAAGGGGTTTTGTGCATTTATCAAATTTGAATTAAGTGTATTTTTGGCTAAGTTAGGTTAGGGTTTGCTAAAGCATCCTGTCGACAGAATTTTTCAGTTTTATTTGAACACTTTTGTGTCACCGCGTTTAACATTCACCTTTTAGCACTACTTTTTAGAAATCAATATCTGTTGAAAGCTCTCAAAGATTACGTATTCAGAAAATGCAATAGAAAACTAGTGTCCCGGAATTAGCTTTACAATTTAAATAACGTTTTGGTAGACTTAACTCATTGTGCTCAACATACTTTCTAGATAGAATCGTCGTTAGCCTAACACAACAAAATATTTATTAAAAATGACATAGTAATATTAAAAAAAATGCAATTTGCAATAACTACCGAGGAGTAACTTATGCTGCACAAGGTTGTAGAAGTGCCAATAATTGTGAGCTGTCAAAGAAGAAATATTTATCAAATTTGTACTTTTTTTTCTACCACGGTTGAAATTAACTAACACAAAATATACGTGTGTCGTACCGGAATGATGTGATCAAGTAGATAAAGCGTAATAAGCAATTGTGTCCATAATTGTCACCTTTTGTAACACTACACAATGTTTTGTCTATCGATGGAATGGTAATGGAATTTGTGGAAAAGAAATCTAGCAAATAAAAATAAAATATGTTTTCAAATCGTACAAAAAAAAACTTGCATTTATGTTCTCAATCAAGAATCAGGTTAAATTTTGGCAAAACTCACAGTGTAAAACAATAGCTTGCCTCTCCATATATCTTCAACACGTCAGGTTTTGTTTTATAGTTTCAGAATTCATGCTTTTCTGGGGAAAACCGTAGGTTCCGATAACCCCGGATGTATTGCCGTTGACCCCGATGAGGGTTGAACGAATCGACCTAGTTTCTTCTGGAAAGTTGTTCTCCAGACTATTCCGCTCATTTCTGGCCATCCTAGAAGTTTCTTCATGTTTTCCCCAGGTCTGCAGGAGCGATTGAACAAAAAAAAAAAAAAAAAATTCTAACAGTAAATTCCATGTAAACTTGAACTCGCCTGAGACAAGCCAGTTTTACGCCAAATTAGCTGAAATTTGGCGTGAGAGTTCATATAGGTATGCCCTACAAGGGGAACCACACCGGAACTTGATCTGAGAACTTTTTAAAATCCGTTCCCACCCTAATGAGCATGATTGAACCAGTTAAAAAATATTCCGATTTTTTGCGTACGTTGCGAAAAACAAAAATCTGTCAAAGCATTATTTTTGACTGCAAAACTACTCAAGAGTTTTTTTTCGAAAAGGTCCAATAAAAAGAACTTGTTTTTTGCGTTTTATGCGTTTTTGCAACCGCCTTGATTCAGGGGTAACAAAAAGTCAAAACCCAAAAAGCAACGTTGTTTAGGCCGGTACCCATTTTATTTAATGTTTTTGTCAACTATTGGCTTGATTTGCAATTCACGCATTACCTTTTTTGTAAAACAAAATGAAACTAGCATAATTTAAAACTTTGAACAAAAATAAATACCTGCAGCTCTTCTCTTGATTTTTAAGTGTTTATTTAAATGTTTAGTTTAACATTTAAAAGAGCTATCGAATAAGCAATTTATAAATAATTTAATTTTAATTCTTGTGTAAGAGCAGTCCTGCCAACCTACGGTTCGCGTGAAAAAAAAAATAGTAAAATATTTCGATGACTGGCCCGTTGAGCTGTTTATCAAATTTTATATAAATATGTTGAGAGTTTTATTTTTACAATAATGCTTGGCCGTTGCAAATATTTTTCAAAGTTTATGTCGCCCCCCCCCTCCCCTTCAAAATTGGTCTGAAAAATCAGGGGGCAAAAAAAAATCAAAAAAACTTCAAAATTTTCATGAAAATATTAGTCTAATCATCTGAAAATAATCTAAAATGCATTTTTCTGCATTGATAATCATATTTAGCATAATTGGGCTTGTTAAAAAATGTTAAAAATGTTTGGATTTTTTATGAAATTCCAATGCAGAGCACCGCAAAAAAATTATTTTTCGAAAAAATAAAATTTTCGTCAATACTTAGATATTTTGGAAACTAATGATGGCAAAGCAACCGGACAGGTGTATAATGCATTTTGAAACACTTTTTTCATTCAAATGTTGAAACCTTGGCTCGTAGTTTCAATTTATATATATTTTTTTATTTTTTTGCCCCCCCCCCCCTCGACTTTGGTCAGAGTCCAGGGACATAAACTTCAAAAAATATTTGCAACGGCCTAATAATGACATTTATTTGATTTTTCCCTTAGCAATAAAATGTTGTTAATTCAACGTTTTATTTAGACCTAGCTTTTATATTTATTTTTTATATATATTTTTTGTTTCAAATTCATTAAAATTGTTCCGTACAGTCCATACTCGATTGAAGTGAAACTTTGCCAAGGCTTTCGGATAATCGAGTCTGGACTGTTTATGAAAAAAAAACCCTTGGATGTTGGCTTAAACTATACAGAAAAGAACTGAATTTAAATTACTTACGGTTTTTACTGCGTTTACTTCATATTGAAGTTTATCTATTTTGAAGAATTTGAATAAAATTAATACGTCAATAAATGAGCAAGCAAAAAGAAATATATTTGTTTGCGATAACGTTTGGTTTGAAAAGGAAATTAATTATTCTGAAAATAAAAATTGCTGCCAATATTATAATAAAATAAAAATGTCTCAAAATAAGTCAAGAAATCAAAGGGCACCAATAAAAAAAATCATAAACCTTAATAGTTTACAGAAATTCAAAGAACAACGATTAAAACACTTTTCAATATGTTTTTTTGCAAACCTGTTTAAATTGTGTATGCATTTGAAATCATTTTAAAATATATTGTTGAAATAATTGATTAACAACCCAAAAATTGTGCTTATTATTTTTTTCCGGCTTAGCCTATGCTTCAGAAAAATCAAATCCAGCCCGCAGGGCTAAAATGTTGGGCATCCCTGTGTTAGAGTTATTTTTTTCAAAATATTTTCAAACGAATGACCAAGAAGTTTAAAGCTGCCTGAAATAAATGAATTAACTACATCAAATCTTCCATCTAATTCATAACTAATTTTATACTAGTATAAGAATCTATTGCTTAAGCATCTATTGGATATCAAAATTCATATTTTGAATGTAATTAGAGGAAATATACACATTTTTAGCCTAATAAGCTGTCGTGTTTAAATGATGCTGAATAATCTGGAGTGTTCCTTGAAATTTACTAAAACCTACTACCTAATTTACTAAGTACACCAACAAGTAGAGCAACTTTTTGTGAACATTTCTGTTTATTTCCACTATTACTAAAAGTTACTCTATTCCTTTTACAAGCATTTGAAAAAAATATTTCCCAAATGTATTTTAATCAGTCGGAAAGCATTAGGCCACGCCCATTTTCCTATTTTCAGCTTAGTTCTTTTTTCTTCCAGCGCTCTTTTGGGTCTGCTTAGTGCTGCCAAAATTAATGAAAGTTTAAGCGAACACTCACGAAAAGTAGCATTTATAGTGAAAGTTTCCTGGCAGCACTTGCTCACTCCAACAGGCGCTGCTGGTGGTGTTGGTGGCTATATCCTTTGATCTTTATTTGCTTCTCGCTTGGTTTTCTTCAGCCTTCGATTGGAATGGGTCGTCAAAAGTCAAACGTTAAAAGGCTTGGCGCGTTTGTTTTTTTATGGCGCTTGCTAATTATTTACATGTTTCGGGATTATATTTCAAGTGAGTGACTAACTAATGTTCAAAAGAACATTTTGCCGATAGTTAGAGCAATTTTATATCTTAAGCGCTTTGATATCGTTAGCGCAAGTGAAAAGATATTGATGGCGACTTTCGTTAAGCAGTATACCTCTCATCTTGCGTCTGGATGTGTGTGCCACCAAAATGATGAGAAATGATCTCGCAAAATAGAAATTATGATCAAAAGTGTTTTAAATTTGATCTTTTTGGCCGGTAAGTGGCATTCATTTGCGTGCTTACTCGAGGCGGTGCTGTTGCTGGTAAGTTTATAGCCTAAATAGTATTTTTGGAGCTTTAATCGAGCATCAAACTCTCCACATGACGAAGATAGTTGTTTGATTGGAAAGGGTATATTTCCCCTACAAAAAAATAAAGTTTCAAGGCGAAAATATTTGAAATTGACCCTTGACCCAGGAGCTCCGTCTTCGCGAGGAGCATGGTTGATCTGGACTGGACGACTTAAATATAATGGAAAAGCACATTGGTAAAATTTATTCCCACCATCCCCACACTCTTAGAAATATCCTTACACATGGGAGTGCCCCGCAAGCAAACATCAGTCAACCCAACAGCAGTGGCAGAAGTGCTAATATTCATGCTGGCTTTTAATTTCCCCGCGTGGGTGGGTCCATTTTTCCTTCCTTTCTTGCCCTACCCTGTCGTCGCGTTATCATATCACCCCGTCGGATGATTGCAATCGTCTTCACATTCCTGACGGTGCTTTGCCTCTTTTTTTATTGCGTGTTGCTCCTCAATTCAACCTGCTTCCTTCCCCCGGGGGAGTGTTTTATAATTGAAGCCACGGCCTTTGGGACCAGCAGTCTGATTCCGGCAGCCAACAGGTTCACATCATTTGGCCATGGGCAACAAGGTGGTCACTTTCACCGACCAGCAGCTGGAGGACTACCAGGACTGTACGTTCTTCACGAGGAAGGACATTCTGAGGGTGCACAAGCGGTTCCGCGAAACCAGCCCGGAGTTGGTGCCGGAGGTGATGACCGAGGGGCAGGCCACCTCGATACAGGTGCCGCGCGACAGGATCGAGAAGATGCCCGAGCTGGTGGAGAACCCGTTCAAGGGGAGGATTTGCGAGGCGTTCTCCCGGCAGGGCGATGGGAATTTGACCTTTGAGGATTTTTTGGATCTGCTGTCGGTGTTTAGTGAGCAGGCGCCGAGGGATATAAAGGTGTTTTATGCGTTTAAGATTTATGGTGAGTTTTGAGCAGGATTTATACGTTGAAATTTGTGGTAATTCTATTTTTAGTTTTTTTTCGATCGATACCTGAAATTTTGATTTACCTTTAAAGAACACCATTTACCAAGAAAAGCTAAAACTGGTATTTGTTTATTTATTTCAAAAAAAAAATAATAATTAAAAATATCTGCGTGAATTTATTTAGCATCATTCTTTCTTCCATGTTTACAAGTCTTCGTAAAAGGTTAAGTTGATCATAAAATGGTCCCGTTTCTCTTCACGGGTGTTCCTCCAGGAACAGGGAAAGACTTTCTTTTACTTTTGAATATAAAGAAAATACCGATCTTAATAACAAGGACCAAACTGTCAATTTTTAAGCTAAAGTGCACGACAGACGATTTTTATGACCCATTTATGAATGTTTGAAAAAGATTTTTTGAAAGCTGTGTAAAAGCACTTGAATAATTTCAGATAGCATTGTGAAGGTAATAAAGTCCAATGTTTTGAAGTAAATTGTTGATAAAATTTATACATTTTATTCACAATCGTTTATAAAATTTTGTCAATGCAAATTTTTAGCCAAGGTATTTTTTTAATAAACGAAAATAGAGTTAGTCCAGTCCAAACTCGATTTACCAATGACCTTGAAAAAAAAATAATTAGAAGAAGAATTTCTTAATTCAAGATGGTGGCCAAAATGGCGGTGATGAAATATTGGAAAAATGCATTTGTAATTCAATAAAAATTTGTAATCAACTATTCAAGTTTGACGCAGGCCAAGGATTGATACCTAAGAGCATGCAATGGCACTGACCTTGTTGCGTGCTCTTCGGTTGACGTCCACGTAAGGAACATCCTGGAAGGAGCGTAACTAACTACATCCGTAGTTCTGTTAGATCATCCGAATTATCTTGATCAGAACAGTATAGCTCTGGTTCCTTGCGAGTGTCCTATTTTCTTACCTCCACGTTGGCTTGGTTTTCATGATGACCTAGCTGGTGGCCTGTGGAAACGCATCGTAAACCTAAAAGAAAGGGGCGCGACAATGTGGGAAAGGGAAGTAATTTGTAGATTGTATTGTTTTGATTCGCGGTATGTTGAGTCAACTGCTGTGGATGTACCTGAAACATCGCACAACGGGGTTTCTCTTCTTTCCATTTCAGCTACCACCTATCTCCTATTTTTATTTTGCTCTTCTGATTCCCAATTCTTCACTGATTCTTCTATTTAATATCCAACATTTGATTTTAATTTTACTAACTTTTGATTCTCTTATCTCTCAAAGCTTTTCCACTCTTTTCTATCAATTGATACTGCTGTAACAAACTTTGTTTTGTTTTTTTTCCTTAAAAATATACTTTTCCTTAATGTACTAGTAATATCAAGTCTATTTATCATTCGCCTTATCTTTTTTGATTTTATTGCGAATTTATTTATTTGAATAATTCTTTATCTGCCCTATGAATTATTATTACTATAATCTATGCTTGTTTTGTATCTCTATTTATTAACTATTGTCTAATTTTCCATCTAATACATCTAGCTTCTCATTTTTATTCTTCAAAATACGCTCATTATTCTCTTACTATTGATACTTGATTTCTATGAAATAAATTCTCTTTTACTGTCTATTGTTTTCAATCTTCACCCTTTTTTCAAACAAGTGATGTTTGAGCCCTTACTCAATGTATGGAATGGTTAAAGGATTAACACAAATATTACTATTGTATTTTGGTAAACTGTAACAAAACACCGCGACAAAAGAAATAGCAACAGATAAACAGACTCAACAATAGGGAAGATTTCAGGAGAAAACAATAACAGTAAATAACAATAAGTTTTTGAATTCAAACTAAAAATAAAACAGTTTTTGCTTTAATGAAAGTTGATAGGCACACTATAAATGGATAGGCGCTTATACTTACATCAAACCCTACGTAATGTACCACCCCCGGCCGAGTTAAAATGCGTAACCGGAAAAGAAGGTGTGCATGCCTGGCACGAACACTCAAAGCGTGTTCTAGCGTGTTGCTCGTACTGACTCAGAGCAAGGGTGAGATGTAGGTGTAAGGGCAGTTCGTGTTCGTCGGGAACCTAGTGCATAAGATCGGTCAAGGCCCGTTCTTATAACCCGAGCATGGGTAAATAACAAGGGAATTGCGTAATAATACCTTTCTCTGGTATCAATACCAAATTTTGGTATTACTGGATCCTTTAAAATTTGTCTTAAGGATTATGCAAGAGCAAAATGTGGTATCATACCAATTTAAGGTATTGTTTAGATATTGCAAAATTGCAGAATTTGTCAATGGTCGAACACCACATTTTGGTATTCTTTTGGTATTACTGTATTTTATCAAATTCCTCTGAAATTATGGGAAAATTTTGACCAATTTTGACAAAATAATTAATTTTGCGCTAAAATTATGTCTCAAAGCAAATGCTTTAATTGAAAACCGGAAATTTCAAACTTGATTTTAAACATTTTTGATATACCCCCTACAGAAATGACTTGAAATTGTGGAAAGTTTTCTAAGTCAGGATGGCACATTTTGGTATTATTTTGGTATTGAAAGGTTTCATCAATTTTCTCTAAAACTTTGGGATTTTTTTTACCAATTTGGACAAGATAATAAATTTTGCGCTAAAATGACTTGAAAAAAAACAAATACTTTGAAAAACGAGTCAATCGAAAGATTATTGAATTTTGGTGAATTTCAATCCAGTTTTATTTTAATAACACTTATTTTTCAATCTTGTTATTTTTCAGAATCTTCAAGAACTTCAATCACAGGCCGTTCATCAATGACAAATGCATTTGGTGTGGTGAAGAATATCACTAAGAACAACATGGAATCATCAGGTGAGTAGATTTGGCTGTTGCATATGGATCATTTCCGTTTTTTCACTAACTGCAACTGCTGCACTAAAAATGGTATGAAAATACCAAATTTTGGTATTACTTGTGCAAATATCAGCGACCAAAATGTGATCTTGGTTGCCCAGTAATAGATGGTAAAATACCATCAAATCATACCAAAATCATGTATGTGGAAGACCACAGGAATACCAAAATATGATTTTCAAGGGCGCGGGAATACCTAAAATTAAAACCATGGCAATACCAAGTTTTGGTATTCAAGCAATGTTCAAAAATCCAGAAGACCTCAACTTGGTATTGAAATGGTTCTATTGTGAGGTATTATTTTACCCTTGGAATAACATGGTTTGGTATTGTTGTGCCCTTCCACATACAAGACTTTGGTATGATTTCATGGTATTTTACCATCTATTACTGGGCAACCAAGGGCACATTTTGGTCGCTGTTATTTGCTCAAGTAATACCAAAATATGGTATTCCCGTGTTATTTACCCCTGCTCGGGTACACTGAAAATTGCGAATTGCGAATTGCGAAAATTTGATTTAGCTCTAATAGAATTTTTAGGCCACTTTTAAGTTATAATTCATTTTTTTTTTCAAAAATGCATGTCACTTAAACACATTACTTTTCACATCATGCACTATGGCTCACTATGGGATGTCTTATTGAGTCCTAAAATAAAAAAAAAAAACAAATAAAAAAAATCGATTTTTGCTCATATATTATTATTTTCCAATGATCCTTACTATAATCAAATTTTTTGCCGATTACACCAGCTTGATCACAAAATCTAATCTTAAGATTCAAATTTTCATATATTTACGTACCCATTTTGCATGATCAGCCCACAAACTTGTATGGTGACTAATGATGAAAAAATGCTTCGTTTCTTTTATCTTTTGTTCAAAAATCGCAATATTTATGTTAAAATAAAAAATGATGAAAATATGTTGCAACAAAAAATTACCCTTTGAGAATTAATAATTTTCTATAGTTGAATAGTGATTTTTTAATTGAATTTTTCATTAATAATTTTAACAGTAAAAATGGAGTACTAAAAAAATCTTAGTTCAATAACATTTTACTTTGAAATTGTCAAGTCATTTTCTCAAACTTTCACGAATCTTCTATATTCCAGACTACGACAAGGACGGCTTCATCGGCCAGTCGGACCTGCTAAGCGTAATCACCGCCCTAACCGCTAACGACCTTACCACCGAGGAGCGCCAGCAGATCGCCGACAAGGTTATCGAGGAATCGGACGTAGATGGCGACGGAAAGTTGTCCTTTCTGGAGTTTGAACACGTGATAACCCGAGCACCGGATTTTATTTCCACGTTTCACATTCGAATTTAATGCCGCCGCCACTTTCGTCCATCTGTCGGGAAAAGAGGGGAAACTTTTCGATGAGCATAGCTGAGACGACAACCTTCAGTTCGAAAAGCGAAGTTATTTTACGAGTTTTCGGTATAACAGAGTGATGACATCTGTTTCAAAACAGTTGGAACTGTTCAAAGGAGATGGATTCTGCTTAGGTTTAATGCAATTTGTATGCCAGTTGTTAATTTGAAAATAATAAATTAAAATTTTATTATGGATAAATTATGACAAAATGTTTCTAATAAAAATGAAGAGACAATTTATTCAAAACTAAACTTTTTGTTTTTAATGGCTTTCATCAAGCGAGTTTTAGTTTATGGTTGATTTGTCACACAATATCCGTAAAAGAGGTAAAAGATTACCAACTGATTGGGCAAATAGTCCATAAAATTTGAATTTAGGTTTTTGTCTCACCCCAAATGCAAATTTTATGGACTTCAAAATAGTTTTCGTTTGCATTTTCCAAGCAATAACAATTTCGAGAAAGCACAGTTTTATGCCTCTTTTTCCCGTTTAAAAAGAAATATCCCCCGAAAATGAAGCAATTTACACAAACACAAATTCCACACTCATACAAACAGAGCAAATTATGCTTCCAGACGACCTTAAGCTAACAACTCCTGCTGCTGCTGTCGGAACATGCCTTGAGGCGCGTGCCGGCCAGTAAACTGAACCAGCTCACCTTCCTCCTTCTTTTTCCTTTTCCTTCAAACAAGGAGTAAGCCTAAAGAAGGGACAACATCGGAAATGGCACTAAAAAAGGAGTCAAATAAAAGAAAAATAAACGAGGACGAAATTATTATTGCCGCTGTTATTTCGCACCCCCGGGTTTTATACAGGGTGGTGTCCAAAGCAAATGCAGGGAAGTGGCTTAACCCTTGGCGATCATGGAAATCGGATTTTGAAAAATTCTTGCTTACTTTTTCAAAAGGTCATATGTACATAGAAAACTCATGGTGCTTTAGATGTTTTGAAAAAGTAATCAAGAATTATTTAAGCTTTTTTTAAGGCAACTGACTTGTGCTCAGAATGTTTGATACCTGAAATTAAAATAATAAAATATTACATCTAATTCACATTCAAATAGAAACAAGACCCGCAAAAAAATCAATAGAATTCTTTCCAAATTGAGCAAAAGTTAGATTCGTAAATAAAAGTCATGTTTGTTTTTTTTTCAATTCGATAAAAGATGATTTTTTTTGATAATTTGTTTCAAAATCAGTTTCAACGTGCACCAGCTTGGTTTTAATAAAGGGGCCTGATTGCTCCAAAAAGATTCAGTCACTTGCGAGCACGAATTTCGCGCGACGAAAAACTGCTCTGACCGTTCCCTACCGTTTGTCACTTCCACACCAATCGCTACTGAACGCTCTCTCTTTGCTCTCCCTCTCACACCAATCGGGTAGAACAGCGAATGGCTTAGAGAGACCGATTTCGTTTGCGATTTTCAAAAAAGTGTCCACGTGGTTTATGGATGGTCCCTTACATATTTTCGAATATTTAAGTACCATTTAATAAATAAATATGGTCGAAATCGGCCGATTTCGTAGAGAAATGCTCAATTTACTTATTGATTAGAATGGATTAAAATTTAAATCAAAGCTTATTGAAGCACTGCCCACAAAAGCATAACTGTCCCGTGTGTAATTTTGGAAAACAGAATGATACGTTTATTGCTTTATTTTTCAAATAGAAATAAATCTCAAAAATTATATTTAAGCGGAATCTCATTATCCTTATACATTTCGAATCCCTAATCAATACCATTTCAAAATATTTTTCTGATCTTGCAACCCTTCCGTGTGTTTAACATCAACTGAATGATAACAACATGAAACAAAACAATGCTGCTATCTTCAACTTTGTCAAACAAATTTTCTCTAACTTTGTTCCAGTTCTCAGCAGTTCGATTTTTAAGTGATCTCAATCTGAAATACTTCTTAAAAATTGGTATTTCACCATAGTTTTGTTTAAATAAGCATCTAAAACATAATAAAATTATGTTTTATTAATAAATAATGATTTTTTTTTTCTATTTTAGAGAAATAATGAATATTGCCATGCAATCAAATGAAACTTCTCAACAACTAAAAACAATTGAAAATATAGTTATTTAACACAATCCTTACAAAGAAAAGCCAGATATTTTGGAGAAAGTCGCATTTTCATGTTTAATGTTACTAAGGAGCAGTTCCAGCCCAAAACAGGATTATTTTAAGTACTTTTTTCTCGACCCTCTCCGATTTCAATGAAACTTTGTAGACATACTATCCTTCGCTTATATAAGCAATTTTTGTGTATATGGAGCCAGTTTCACTCGATAATGACTTATGGGAAATTGGACGAGCTTTCCGGTAAAAATATTTTCGAGACTGAAAAATCAAGTTTGTCTCTTAGAAATTGCCAAAAATCATCGAAAAACCCATTATTCCAACATTTTTATTTTTAAAACCACTGTAACTTCACAAGGGTTGGACAATGGTCAATGTGGAGACTTTATTGTAAAATTTTCTTGAAAATCGACTCTGGTGTTTGGTTTTTGAAGATTTTCATGTTTAGAGCACTTAAAAAAACAGTTTCAGTAAATGATTTTTTTGGGTGAGTTGCTCCATCCTGCATTTTTCGTGAGTCTTTTTGTAACATCTTAGGCTATTTTCACAAAAAAATTGAACGAAAAAAAATCGTGGGCTCACCTTCAAATTTGACTTTTAAAACTATTTAATTTTATTTATTTAAGGCATAATAATAATCAGCTCGATAAATATGTTCTAAATGAATTCATCAATTTTTAGTAACATTTCTAAACAAATATTGATAAAAAAATCTTAAATCTCAAAAAGGTATTTTGATTCAACCCACAATATGTCGTGTTTTTTAATCTTAACGAAAAACACCGTGTCGTTTATACTTGAACTTGTCTATGAACAGAAATACTTTCCAAATAGACTGTTAAAAAAATTGAAGAGTTTTTATGGAATAGAAAATTCAAATAAACATAAAAAATTTCGCCAAAAACAAAAACTTTGGTTCATTACAATTCTAATTGTGGTGACAAATTAAGTCGTTTGAAAAAATGGAGCGATTTTTGATTGATTTTGAATGTGTTGCTGTTTGAAAAGAAGAGCTATTATAATATTCGAAAATTTTAAGGTTGGATGTTTGACTTGTTTTATGTGGCTTTAATGTTTTTAAAAATATATGGTTTTGCAGAGTTTTTTTTTTTAAATTCATCATCTCGGTATGAGCATCGAACTCACGACCTCTGGATTGGAAACCCAGCACGCCGCTAGTCGAAACCCATCCCCTACTGGTCAGTACTCCCAGTGAGCATATTTACTCCTTTAAGGGATCTGACTTTGCCGAGCCAGACAGGAATCGAACCCATCACCTTCCGCTTACAAGGCGAAACCCGTAACCTCACGGCCACGGAAGCTCGGAGTTGCACTTAGCAGTGTTTGTTAAAAAAATCTAGTTATTTATGTAAAAATCAGTATGCTGGAACTGGAAATACAATTTGATATACGAATTTGATGTTTAAAACAATAAAAAGAAAAAAAAGAAAACCAATTTTTTTGTTCGTGATTCGATTATCCGAAGTCCTATAAAAACCTTCGGATAATCGAACTTCGGATAATCGAAACTTCGGATAATCGAGGCTTCGAATAATCGAGTCTGGACTGTATGTAAAAAAATAAATTTAAAGGTGTCTGAAACAATATTTAAAAACTAAATAGACAAAAGTTAATGATAGAAGATGGTTGAATTGGCCAATTACTATCAAAATCAAACAGTTACTAAAGAAAATAAGTGCTTAAAAATACACAGTAAAAAAAACATGGTAAAATTACATCTAAAAAGGGGTACATCTTTTATGTCAGAAAAAAGCTGCAATTTTACCTCTAATAATGTGTAAATTTACATTTTGCAGACGCTAGGAAAAAATATCTGTAATCCTTAAAATAATATCAAACCGGCGTTAGTTATATCTAGCTTACTAAGTACGCGCCCCAACCCGCACGGCCAACTCGCCGCTGTGAAAACTGGACGATCAAAGCCAATGTACCTCTATGTGATCCGTACATTGTATGCTGTATTTACTGACGGTACATAGCGTCTGTCAGATGTAAATTTACGCATTATTTGAGGTAAAATTCAAGCTTTTTTCTGACATAAAAGATGTACCCCTTTTTAGATGTCATTTAAACCACGTTTGTTTTATTGTGTAGGTACACAATATGAAGTATGACAAACCTAAAACAAGATAAGCAAAGTTTTGTGTAGAACAAATATTTTTCAAAACACGGGAAAATATAAAAAAAAAATAAAAAGCGCATAAGAGATTTAAGGGTTAACTTTCATGCTGCCCTTAGCCCTGATGGAGCAGCAAAACGACTTTAAGGGTGGTCAACTGCGAGGGATGAAACGATGATGAGTTCCAGAGGGGAAAAAAAAGCCGCACGTTCCGTTCCATGTGAGTTGGGGTGACAATCAGCTGAAGACTGGGCGCACGGGCAGCAGCATAGTTATCATAACTTCCAATGAACGAAGCGCGGCAGCAGATGGTCCGGTATGTGCTTTATGTTGGGTTCATGCGGGTCAGCGGCAGTTAGATCGCTCCGTTGGCTCGTTCCAGTAACAGACGTCTTTTAATATGTTTTATCAGTTGGAAGTTCCTTTGCGGGGGAAGACGTTAAAACTTTGTTTTCGGGAGAGAGGTTTCTTGGGGAAATTTTAATTTAAATAAAAGTATCTCCCGCTTCCCACACTTGCAGTGAACCGGTTTATCTTTACGGAAAAGTTGGCACCATTTGCTTTTATTAGCGCCATTAGTTCGTGGTATCAGTGTGCAGAAGTTTTTTGTTTGAAAAAATGTATATTTAATTTGTCGGGTTTCCGCCTGGCTTGCCACTTTGCTGTTCGTTTCGCGTTGATTGATCTTAACTGGAAATTTGGCCTTTTAATTAAATTTAACAGTTTTTGTTTCTGTAATCTTTAAAAATATCTGAGTATTCCTGCTTAAATTGCTGTTTTTAATTTATTTATTTTTCGAAATATTTTTAATATTCCATGACAAAATCAAAATATCAAATTAGATATAGTTTTCTTTGGATTCTTCAGTAATTTATAATTTCCATTTGAATTAACGATTGCAAATTTGAAGTCATTATGAAGTATATTAACTAGTATTAAAATTATTTTAGTGAAATTCCATGTGAAAAATTGCCTGCTTGAAAATACATCTCAGTTAACGAGCTGCATTGACCACTTTCAATCCCATCACTGGTCCACACTTTGCCTGCCGTGAATAATAATGCGGTTCGGACAAATTGTGACAAAATCTAATTAACCGCGGTCAAAGCCAACCCATAATCAAATTTCAAATCAAAATCGTCCCTTTGATTACCATATTTAATGCAGCCGGCCGGCTAGTTTTGCTAATCAAATGTGCTAAATAACACACACACACACACCCACAACCATAAAGTACACATAAATATCATAATTCAATCGGACCGGGGTGTCATGCTGGTGTAGATTAGTTGCGCTTGTTTTCCATTTCGGCGTGTACAGTAATTGAATTAACCTCAAGCGGAAATTTATCGGAAATTATTGACTCAATTCCAATCACGAACTGTGTGTATGTGTTACAGTTTAGAACTGTCAATATTGTCAGAAAAGAACTGATTTGTTTTTTTTAATTTATATTCGAAAGATGGAAAATCATTTGAATGAAATTAATTAGAAATTTCTTTTACTAAAAAAAATTATTAACTTAACAAAAAACATTATATTTTAAATGTTTTAACAATTTTGTCAAAAACCAAAATAATTTGAATGATTTTCTAAATTGAGTGATGTGATTGGCATAAGGCATGGATTCTTTATTAACGCGATTTCAATTAAAAAAATTACATTTATAAACCGGAGCGTTTGGTACGGTATGTCCACGCATCCTTCCTCCCCAGTAGATTCTGTGACATGTGATCCGTGATCAGAATCCTCTCTGCGGTTATCACAACGCTGTAGGGCTGCCCGCTTGAATTTTTGTATTTCATTTTCGAGTGTTCGCGCATGCACCGCAATCATTAATATTGAGAAGCAACTAGCTTGGTGTGTAATTTAACCCAAATACTTTCCAGTATGTTCATTGAATTGGCTGCTCCTGAGTTAGATTAGATTAGATTATAGATTCCGAAAAAAATCTCAAAGGTCTTCTTCAGTACTCAATTTTGATGTTACATGCAAATGTAGAGCTTTTTTTGAAAAGGTTCTATAAGCTATGGTGTTTCATGTATTTATAGGACCTTAAAAAAACTCCAAAAATGCAATTTCAATTTCTAGCATGACATCGTTCTCTGGAACCGACTGAAACTACATTTCCGTAGCAACACCCAGCAGTGACAATGTGCATTTCGGTTTCACCAGAAGAGTTCCTGAAATGGCATGCGCCCACCCCCAGGGACTGCCACTGGCCACACCACATTCTGATCCTTCCCGCAAAAACCCTCCGGAATGTTTGCTGTCGATAACGTTGAGGCGCCATGTTAAATCTCTGCCGCTAACCCGGTCCGACGGTCCCCCCTTCCTTCTATTCCTGGTCAGCAGATTATTCGCCCAAAGCTCGGAGCCGATCTGCAGTGGTCCATCGTCGTCGTCGGCTGTGCCTTTAATCTGCTTATGATTAGCCGGGCTTAAGAACGGAGCCGCCACATTGTTTTCCGGCTGAATTGTGGAATTATGTCCTGGCCAACCCAGCTAGCCAGCCATCGTCTCGATATCCTTGCTAAAAGACTGGACTGGATCTGTTGCAGCGTGCAAGCTGGAACGGATTTTCAATTTGATGTTGAACATTTAATAACTTGCCTTGTAAGCGATATGTTGGGCGGATTGGTTACTTCTAGCTAAGAAGACACTGACAATGTAACGTGTTGGGTTTATCTGTTCCAGATGGTCCATTTAATAACACTTGAAAGATTGAATGAAATGCTTTGTTTCGTAAAATATATGTAAATCATTACTTACGAATGAGGAGTAAAATAGTATTTTTCAGCTGCATTACAAGACAAAATAAACTATTTTGAATTTTTTTCGTAAAATTTGGGGTCACCAATATAACTTATCAGTTCTGAAAATTCCGCATCGTTTCATATTCTTACAAATCAAATTCAATTAAATCGAAAATTTAAGTCAAAATTTGTTTCGGCTATAATTATGATATTATGGAAAAACCTTTTTTTTCAAAAAATCATAACATATCAAACAAATTTTCATCACTTTGTACCAAAGCTCACAAGATGCTGTTGTCATCTAAAACGAACCAAACCAAATAAAAAAAACGAACCAAATAATATTGGACATTGGACGATTTGACCTTCCTCCAAATTCAAATTGCTGGTGTTCGCTCTTGTTTCGTGTTTTGAATGAATGGAAGTACTCTGAAAATTATTAAAACCTTTTAGATTTTTTTAAGAATAACAAAACTCACGAAATACGAATAATACTTATGTTTGAAAGCTTGGATAAACACACATTTTTTACAACAATTAAGAATGGATTGTTCAGAACTAGAAAAAATACTACAGCCTTCAACAGGGCTGTGGAGTCGGAGTCCGAGTTGGAGCCTTAGTCGGTGGAGTCGGGTCTTTTCGGGGACCTGGAATCGGAGTCGGAGTCCTCAAAACTCCCAAAAAAAGTCCTCAAAAAGCCAAAAATTTCTGATAACCCGTGTCGGAGTCGGATTAATCTTAAATTAAAAAAATGTATTATTTTTTATTGTTCAGTATATGCTATGAAACAGCTTAATTTACAAAACTTCTAATATTTTTGATTGTTATTTTAAGTCACATGCACTGAGTTGTTTATTTTTTAGATTTATCAGATGCCATTATGCTTTTGAAGCTTTTTTGTGATAGGAAAGCTCTATTTGTGTTCTTTCACTATGATCACTAAGTGATATCCTGTTAATAAATATTTAATTGATTCTTGTATGCTTTCCTTTCAACTCAAATTCAAACAAATTTAATCTAGTTCTTTCTGAAAAAAGTATACACAAACAGTTATCTTTTTCACCTATGGCGAAAGTCTTGGAGGTGTTATATAAATTATTTTTCAGCAAAAAAGTTACGAGGTACATAAAAAGATAAAAAATAATAGTCGCTGTTTTTGGAAATCGGAAAAAGTCACCGACAATATAACTCTTCCAACAAATATACAACGGTTATAACAATCTATTACTTAGAACTCAACATGCACATTTTTGTATAACTAAGTACAAACAAATCAAGTATTGCATTTAAAATAATTGAAACTGACAAAAATATAAAAAAATATATCGATTATAATTATCTTAATGTTCGATTATAATTATCTTAATATTTACTAACATCTGAGAATGTTGATCCTTGACAAACTATTTGATATTGTTGCAAATTAACGTTGAAAAAATCTCAAGATACCAAAGTACCAAAAAACTTTATTTTTCAAATCGTTAAGAATTTTCTCATACTGTATGTCCCACGCCAATATGACGGAAGGTGATTATCATTGCAAATCAAAGCACCTTGAAATATTCTCTTCGGAAAGATAGTTTTAGGACTCCCAAGCTTGAGAAAAAAGCGGAAGTTATATGGAAAGTCCTCCTTTTTCTCGAGCATGGAAGTTTAGGTGTTAAAGTTTTTTTTTAAATATCCGTGACCTAGAAAATATTTTACCTTTGGATTTTAGTTTTTAATTCATATTTAAGTTTTTTTCATTTATTTTGATGGTGGCGCACGATCGTTCATAAAGCTTTAGGTACTGATCTGCCAGTGTAAATTACAGCAAATCAATCATAATTTTTGAAAAACTTTGAAAAAACAATCAAAACATAATTTCACTAATTTTTTTATGCAAAACAGGATTGTTATTAAACAAATTTTTCACAGAAATTTCGAAGTAAATTAAACCAGAGTATGTGAAAATTTTGCAAGTTCTATCGTTGAATAGTTTTTTTTTTCGAAGGTTCAGATATTTTAGATAATTTCATATAAATTTGTCTATGAAACTCTAGAGATTGGATCTCTAGTTTCTGGAATGCAGCTACAAAAAAGAAACAGGAAAAAAGTAATATTTGTGTTATCATAACAAAAAAGCACTCAATTTTTAAATGCTAAACTATTGAGCAACTATAGCAACTACTTTTGAAATGATTTTATTTTTTTTTTAAATAAAACATGGTTGAAATGTTTTCAGAACATTAAAAAAATGTTCTGCCCTTGCTGGATGTTCCGAAGTCAGAAATTTTGTTTTCAAGTTAAAGATTCTATAATATTCAGATACCATTTTTTGTCTGGATAGAAGTCAAATTTGTAAAGACGAACCAATGAAGCATATTGGCTTCTTTAGACAAATGAAAGGCCCCCACAAATTTTAAGATAAAACAAACAAATTTTTTTTTTAATTATTTCTGAAACCTGCATTTTTCTAATAAACTTAGGAAAAAGGCACATTGAGTAACGAAAATAAATTGCACTTATTAATATAAAATTTCTGGAATCCACGTTAGCATTCAATTAAATCCATTCTTTACTCGGCTGGTGTCATACCAACACACCCACCTTCAGGATTACGAAAGTGTTATCGTCCAAAGACGGTTTGTTCATTTCCCCCCTCAAGGCAAGGCAAGTATATCAAGGAAAGTATCGTTCTTAATCGAACAGTGTGTCTGTGTGTGCCCATTTGCTTGTTGATATCTTATCACCCAAGGTAAACATAGTCGCTTGAGTCGTCCCATATGTGCTGAGTAAATTTCAACATAACACTCGGGCACGCACCAACGAGGGAAGCTCGATAGACATGTGGCAGCAAAACTCATAGAGTCAATGTTGCGATGGAGGGGTGATGATATGTATTTAATGGAACTCCGATAAAGCGATGGCTTCATCGGTGGCCCTTGATCGTAAACACAGCCGAAAATTGAAATGCACTGCCTCCAGTCCCTAATCATGGTTACGAAACCCAGCAAATGTTTACCAAAACAAACACAGGCCACAGTTTCGACAAAGTTTGATGTTTTTTGGGTATTTCAACTGGGGCTGAGTGTTGTTTTTAGATAATGTTTACCGAAAATCGATGTTTAATGTAGATAACTTTGACTTGGCAGGTATTTTCGTATCAACAGGTGGACAAGTTTCATCAATTGTATCCCTAAATTTGTTAAATTTCTGTGAGAATATGCATTACATTTCAACAGCTCCTCTTTAAATCTCAGCTGCAAACAGCTCTTACAGCTAATACTACAAGTGCCATTACGGGGAGAGCAGCACATGTGGGAAATTAATTTCCCACAGACTCAAATTGAAAGTGAACTCAACATGCTCTTGGCCTCGTAATCAGGTTAGAGGGTTGGTATGGAGGACTGTAGAGAATAAAAAAAAACAAGTTAAAATCCATTCCTGAAGCACATCTTAGCATCCTGATGTGGGCACTATTCTGAACCATTCTCCATGTCGTTCTGGATTACAGTTTCTCTTATGTTATATTGTAAAGTGACTTATACTCCATTCAACTGGATTAGTTTATGGCGGGTCCATTTTGCACAACGAGATAATTATGAGTAGCAATCAAAGCTAATATTTAAACTTGTGGCCAGCGATGGAAGAATCATCATCAAAAGAAAATCTTTAAACGATCATCAAGAGAAAAAATCGGAAGGGAACATGGCTCTCCTCTCTCGCGCACGAAAGATCGGTAAAAGGAATCTAAAAAAAATCATCATCTTGATTATTCGGCGTAACATCTTTTTCACCCGTCGAAAAATGACCTGGCACTTTTTGTAAATGGACAATGTTTGTAAACAAAGTGAAAGAAAAAAAAGGTGGTGATGACAAGGAATAATTCGGGAGCGATTCTCTTTTGCATGATTTGCCTTCTCTCTCTTTCGCGAGGGAAGAAAGCTCGCTTGCGAAATAATTTGTTCGCGATTATTCCATGCCTGCTTGGGGCGCTTACGTCACTCGTCCCCTTTAAATGGCAATTCTGTGCACCATATAATGCGTTAAATGCATAAAACTTTTTTTTCCACCTAACCGGTGGGAAAAGGACGTGATCCGGAGGAAAAGAAAAGGCAAGATAGTGTCAGCGCAGTGAACAAATGTGTAGGGGAGAGTGGGGAGACTTGATCCCCTTTTTTTGTATCGCACATAACTCTGTCAATTTCTCACAAAACTATGATCTTTTTGCATGAATTGAAAGCTTAAACATTCAACTATGTTTGGCTGATAAGGGTATTTCATCAGATAAACTCTTAAAATAATGCCAAGCGTTTTAAAAAAATATTTTAAACCGGCATTTTCAAAATGTTGGGGGTAATTTGATCCCCCTTTCAACATTTTGAAGAAATCTTAAGCTAAATGTTTCTTATCAATCCAAACTTTCAATTTTCTATAAGATACAGCAATTTCACATTAAACCTGTACGTTTGTGTTCAAAATATAACAAGTTTAGCATGTAAAATATTTAAAAACTTAAAATTTTCTTTTTTAGACCAAAATTGAGCATGTTTACAAAAGCTGGTAATTTTTGTTTACAAAACATTTGAAAAATGGTTCAAACTGCAGTTAGTTATGTACAACTATACTAAAGGAAACTATGTATGAAAATCCAGCTCAATTAATTAATCTTGAAGCTGATTTCAGTGACTGTAAAAATGCAGGGATCAAGTCTCCCTCAACGCACTTTTTTAAACAATTGATTGTAAAAATAGTATGACGATAAATTTAACGTCAAATGCGTAAGGGTTTTGGAGTTGATATGTTTATCAAACAATTCATGTATAAAAAATATTTTTTTGAATAATTTTTGAGTGTTTTCTATACTTATCAAAACAAAGAAAAAAGATCTCTTGGAAGTTTTTTGCAGCACTTTTTAGAAAAATGTGTGTAACTCAATCTAAACATTTTTTAATTTTTTTTCTTTGTTTTCTACAATGAGTTTTAGTCAATTTCGCACAACTTTCTAGAACAAAGCTAATTGTTTTACCCACATGCTGACGAGATACAGGCTTGGGATCAAGTCTCCCCGGGGATCAAGTCTCCCCACTCTCCCCTACTTAGGGGTGCATTAACGGTTTCTAAGCGGGATGCTGCTAGGGCACGGCGTGTTTTCTGGGCAACCTTAAGGAGAAAAAATAGTCATCACTACTTTCAAAAGTGTCTTATAGGAAATTTTCTCAGCTTTCCAATGCTTCTAAGAGCGAAATGTTTCATCGGGAAATTTCTGAGATATCTCTATTTTAAGTTTTTTCTTTTCAAATCTTTCATCATTTATTGGAAACTTTTAATTAACAGCCCAGGAAACATGTCAAATGATGTGTTTCATGTGTATTTTACTGACCAAAATGTGCAAAATAAGACAAGAAACAACTTTGTAGAAGGTTTCAAACCGCTAAACATTTTGAAAATTAAGTTTTAACCGAATATGTGGGATTTATTCAAATAATGAAATAATAAAACCGTATTGAAATATTATTTTTACAAGAACAAATAGATTATTACATAATTGTTGTGTACAAATAACACCGGTCTGCTCTGATTCAGCTTGGAATTAGCTGATACAACCGAAATTTCTACAGGTTTGAGATTGATAGGGTATTACAAGATTTTTATGAATAAATATTATATTTCCTTAATCAAACACTAACTAGTTGCACGGATAAAAAAAAGTTTTATACTCGAAATTATATTGCAAATTACTGTTGCTAGCTTTAGGAGATATACTTTTCATTAGTATGAAATGATTGTTTCAGTTTTTTTGTATTAAATGATCAAGGAATTAGCAATATCTTAAAAGTTTATAAGACTCTCATCTTCAATCTTATCTTAAAAAAATATATATGTCTTGATTTTTGTTCAAATTGTTTGGAAAGAAAGTTTCTGTTAGATTTTTTTTTGTTAAAATACTATTTAATTTTTGTTCAAACAAAAATAAATGTTTGTGACGGTGTTTTCAGAATTCTGAATTCGAAGACTCGAGTTTTATTGCTACTTTTAAGTGCATTTTCTACAGAAAAACTTTTTCAAAATTTTATCTTTATTTTATACTCATAAAAAATGACTTTTGAAGCTTGCTATACAGTAATATGTAGTACATTTTCGATTTCAAATCATATTTGTATTTATGTTCCTGGTTAATGTTTGCTTAAGAAAATATCAAATTTATTCATTAAAATTCAATAATACCATTAAAAATCACAAACCAGCCAAAATTTCAGTTGAACAAGCTAAATCAGAGTAGACACATGACATTTGTACACAAAAAATATGTAATTATCAAATAATTCTTGTTAAAAAATACATTTTACACTGTTTTATGATTTTAATTTCTGAATAAATCCCATGTATTCAAAAACATAGACAAAACATAATTTTCAAAATGTTCAGCGGTTTGCAATCTTCTACAAAGTTGTTTCTTGTCTTACTCATCAAAATGTGCAAACATTTTGATGAGTAAATGACTCATGAAACACATCATTTGATAAGTTTTCTGAACTGTTAGTATAACATTTACAATAAATAATAAAAGAATTTAAAACACAAAAAATTAAAATAGAGATATCTCAGAAATTTCCTGATGAAACATTTCGCTTTTAGAAGCATTGGAAAGCTGAGAAAATTTCCTATAAGACACATTTGAAAGTGGCGATGACTATTTTTTCCTGATAAGGTTGTTCTAGAAAACACGCCGTGAAGGGCTAGGAGGACCGTGAAATTTTAATGCTGGAGCTGCGTTGCAAGTATTTTTTTGTCAGGACTGATTTCTTTCCTTCGTCAGATTTTTATACTCTGTTGGTGGTTAATGTTTGTGTCAATTTTGTTAAATGCTATTTTTTCCTTTTTCATTTTTCATATATTTTATTTAATTCGTTCTTCTTACGCAGGGAAAATTCTCGTATGTTTGGCAGGTTAAGCACTAGCTCCTAACTCCATCCAATTTGGTGATTTTCACTATTTAAACATGTTATTTTGCAATGCTTTTGCCAGACATTTACTTGCTCACTTCCTATTTATCACTCGGCTTCAGTTGAAAACGCTTTTAATGAGCTGTGATTAAATATCAAACTGCTGATATGGCAACATTAGAGGCACGGTGGAATTAGATGCTTGTCCGCTATTATTGGTCTTTGTATTCGAAAACTTGATTGATAGTGTAACTGGAATTTCAATCTGTGTAGCAAGCAACCATGGATTACTTGCCAGTCTGATGATAAATTACTTCTATTTCTGGTCTAATACACTGAGAGAAACTTTTGTTCATAACACAATTATTAGTTGAATCCGGAACATGATATCTTTGAAATAAAATAACGAAAATGTCTAGATTGTATTTATTCGTTCATGATTTTTAATTTAATTTTGTTATGGTCTTCCAAATAATTCTTAATTTTTCTCATCAATACTTACAACATTGCCGAAGATACGGAATCAATCAGAAAAAGTTTAAATTAAATTTGTACCAGCCTCATCGGCTTAAAAAACAAATTGCCATAAAAAATATTATACACTATTTCTATTCTGAAAACGGCTTCAAAGCTCTGGTGATAAGACGATAAACTTGTTTTTAAAAATTGAGATTAAAAGTAGGGGAAATCTACCCATCTAAGCCTAATAAGCGGTTGTGTTTGTATGTTGCTGGATAATCTGGAGTGTTCCTTGAAATTCACTAAAACCAAGTACCGTAAACCGGGGTGACTTTGATAGGATTTCAATTTGTTTTCAGAATATTTTCCAACAGGTAAGGTTTTTCTCAATAATATTATTTTTAAAACATGTACTGGGGTAGAGCATGAGCATGAGAGATCACCCATGGTTGCCCCTCCGTTGCTGAACAGAACCGTAATAACCTTTCAGCACTACTGATTATAGGCTTCGACGATCTAGTGGTGTTTCCCTTATCAACAGCATGTATGAATGCGCTGAAAAGATAAAACACCATGATTGCTAAAGCTAGATCAGTTGCGAATAGGTAACAGTCATTGGCCACCAACGGCGCCCGCCATGTCAGTTTGTAGACCTCGATTTTAAGGGACGGGAATGTTAGTTAGCGCAGGTTGCTACTAGGGCAGCTGATTTACTCTGTGCTTACACCCCACGAGCGCCAGGAACCTGAAAACTTGTTAGTAGGATAGGGTGTTTGGTCAGGATTCATCATAGAAGATGATGATGCGACCCAAAATCATAGTGTTTGTTGAAAGGTATTATATTTTATTCTCAAGGCAAACAATCGGATGCTGCGGATGAGACATTTCCCGTTTAACTGTTGTTAAATTTTTAACGAAATGGTTTAATCTTAGACAGCCGGCTGTGGAAAGATAGAACCAAATAATATTTATTTATAAAATGAGGTGTTAAATGCAAAGCTGCAATGATTGCGTAGTCTGATTTTTAATTATATAATCATTTAGTTCATGAATTTGTTACGGAATAGACGCGACGATCTCAACCAGCAAGTGCCTTCCGATCCTCTTTCTGTTAGCTAGATAAGGTATTGATTTTCGTTGCCTCTCGAGCTACGATGCTATGGAGAGGGCTTAACACACAAACAACCGACGTCGAGCCCTCCGAGCTACGGAGCTATGGGAAGGTCTTTCCAACACAAAAAA
Organism: Culex quinquefasciatus; assembly: GCF_015732765.1. Taxonomy (NCBI): domain Eukaryota; kingdom Metazoa; phylum Arthropoda; class Insecta; order Diptera; family Culicidae; genus Culex; species Culex quinquefasciatus. Next base: position 181,803,111 of record NC_051862.1, on the reverse strand, counting down.
GACTCTTAAATAAAGCACACACACACAAAAAAAATAATAATAATAATTACGCCCGAAACACGAATAATCCTGCAAAGCGTGCGCGCTACCCCACCAACAAAAATCGACTCAAATCGAAAAACCTAGAAAATAAGTTGATAAACATTAAACGAACTCATTCATACCAACGCTTACATTCCAGCCTATGACACCAGTATAACCCAAAATACTTTCTTACCTAAATACTTTTGAAAACATTTAAGAAATATCATATCACAAAAACATCGGTTTATTATGACACATTCAAAAGGAATGCTGTTTAATGAATAAATTTTAGCATAGTTTAAATCAATTAAAATTTTCATAAATATTATCTGATCGCTCAACATTTACCGAACGTAAAGTTGTAAGTCTTCTAAGATCTTGGCTGTTGAAAACGGCACTGTGCCGACCAACGTTTTAAATGCATGCATGTTAAAGAAAAAGAAAAAAAAAACAAACAAGAAAATACAAAGGCGTAATAAATAACGCTCAATTAAAATTGCTACCCAATTTTGAGATTATTCTCCGCAATCTTTAGAAATGACCCCACACCCTCCCCCCAACTACGTTACGTAATGAAAGAACGCTACCTTGCTAACTATCATGCATCCGTCATCCATACATTCAACACACTCCTACAGTCACACATCCTTCTCTCTCTCTTTCTTAAACTATCTCGATCCTACCCTCCCCTAACTTCTTCGCCCTAATTTGAATCTCACTCTCTCAGGCACTCACTCAAGACACTCACAAATAAGCCGACGGCTTGGAACAGACTCACCAACTATCACAGCACGCTCCTCGTCGTCTTCGACTGTATTGGTGCGTTCTGACCGTGGGTTGGCACACAGTCGGGTTGAAACGCTGAAATCATGATTTCAGCCTGGCCACAAATCTAGAGTTTTTTTGATTAGGTCCTATAAACATATGAAAGACAATGGTTTATTGGTCCTTTTCAAAAAAACTCTGGAAATCCACTCTTCACTCCCTTTCCTCATGCACCGACCACGCGTCTCGCCACCATTGAGTCAGTAGCGACTACACTACTAAAAATATTATTTGCACACCAAAGGTTAATTTTTCTCACAAGGCAAACCGTAAGCGCCGCAACGCAAAGACGGCTCGCATCTCTTTCCTTATTGGGATAACAGAAGGCAAATGTCAAGACCCGAAAGAGAGGGAGAGAGAATAAACACTCATGCAAATACATTTTTCAAACACACTTGCTCTCTCAAATGCACACACTCAAACTATTCAAACACAACATAAAAAGAACGCTCTCACCCAGGTCACAGCATGCTGTGCAGTCGCCTTTCCGCTCGATCGATGCTGCCTGCTCCTCTCCGGGCGACGGAAGAGCGTTGAACCGTCGTCAGCACCGCTTAGTAGGCGCTGCAGTCACAGGGCTGCCATACCAGTCTCGCCTCCGCAAAAAAAAAAAAAATACAAGCCACCAACACAAGCACTGACAGGGAAACTGCCTCTCTACTGGTCAATCTACACCTAACCACCACTGAAAGCCAGTCACACCACCAAACCTGCCCACCCCCGCCCCCACACTGCACACACTCACGACACCTTTGCAAGATGCGTGCGTCGAACAAGCTGGTCATCGGCGAACCAAACAGCTCACACACACACACACCCACAACACGAACACAATCAAGATCTTGCTGAACCAACACTACACCACGAGGCTCTCCCTCTCTTAGAAAGATAGCTCTCGGGAGATGCTCCAGCTTGGTGTAAAAAAACATGGCCGTTCACAAAAATTTTCTTCCCGGAGTTAAAACGCTTTGATTTCACATGAATTTCACGAATTCCATTCGAAACTGCTCTGAACCGCACGGAAGAGCACACCGCACGTCACGTAACAACAATTTTAAACCGAAATTTCACGTTTTTCACCCTGAAAACCAGCTCTTAACACGAGCAACGAGCAAACTAGACCGAACCGCACGCGGGCACCCACCGGACAGATTTCCGTGTCGTTTCTTTTAAAACATGTACTGGGGTAGAGCACACAAAGTCTATGCACAATTTCGGAAAAAAGTTTTTTCAATAATGTTTAGAAAAATAGTTACGTTAAAAATTCTTAATTGTAATTCCGGGGTGACTTTGATAGTCATAGTTTTTCTTGTTAAAATGATATTTAAGATGTTCAAACTTTATTTGTACGCTAAATGTACCATCAACAAAAGAACTGATATAGTTTTTAAGAAAAAAAATCAATGTTTATATTTTGTTAACTAAGTGTATAAGCTTTTCAGCAAAATACATATAAAATTTAGGTAAAATTGTTAAAAAGTCGGAATTTTGCCTGAAATTTGTTAAAACTAGTTTTGTTTGTAAAATTACTGAAATTGCCTATAAATATGGAGATTTTTTTAATTGTGTTTCAAAAACACATATTATTTATTATTTACAAACTTTTTTAACCTTCTCCTAGTGGAAAATTATCCAAAGAATCCGAAAATGCATTCCGTTTTTCGATTAAAAATCATGTTCATTGAGAAAATCATGATACTTTGAGAAGTTCAAAATAATGACTTTCATCAACATTTTCTTAACTATAGTTAACTAACTTTTTAAACTTGTCAAAATTTTATGAAAAGTTCTACTTGAGGTACTTTGAACACTTCTCTACCACGGTCAGTATGTTTCTAAACCATTCCTTAGGTATTTTAATTGTACTCTTCATTTTGCGGAAAAATCGCAAACCTATCAAAGTCACCCCGGCTATCAAAGTCACCCCGTTTTACGGTACACCAACGAGTAGAGCAACTTTTTGTGAACATTCCTGTTTATTTTCACTTTTACTAAAAGTTACTCTATTCCTTTTACAAGCATTTGAAAAAAATATTTCCAAAATGTATTCTAATCAAACGAATGCATTGGGCCACGCCCATTTTCCAATTTTCAGCTTAGTTTGTTTTCACTTCCAGCGCTCTTTTGGGTCGCTTGGTGTTGCCAAAATTGATGAAATCTTAAGCGAACACTCACGAAAAGTAGCATTTATGGAGAAAATTTCCTGGCATCACCGGCTCACTCCAACAGGCACTGCTGGGGATGTTGGTGGCCACCCTTTGTTATTTTTTTTTCTTAACTTATTTTTATTAGGTCCTTTTAGGTGCTGTGACCAGGTTGGGACCGAGGATCACTTAAACAATATATAATAATAAAAAAAAAAATACTCCTTAAATTCCATACTTGGAGATCATGTAACTGACGAGGGTTACTTGGTCCAAGCAGGTCTTGCAGGTCTTGAACCTGCCGATGTACTCGGAGAAAATCCCCCACAGCTCAGCCGAACTGTAAAGTACCTCCCCGGCTTCCTTCTCCGTGGCTCCACCGTCTCGGAGGCCACCTTGGCTGCTTCCTGCGGGACGAGGGCGATCCTTGGATTTTCCGTCCGGAACTGCGCCCGGCAGCGGAGGGAACTCCGCCGGCGTAAACGCCGGAACTGCTGGACTCTGCTTCTCCGCCTTCCTTGCCGGCGGTTTCGGTTTCGACACCTGCTGGCGCCTCCGGATGAAGTCCGCACGCTTAGGGCAGCTGCGGTCCGTGGCTTCGTGGGCTCCAGAGCAGTTGGCACACCGCTTCGGCTCGGCTTCTTGGACTTTGCACTCGTCCGTCTTATGGGGACCCCCACAGTTGTTGCACCTGCCTTTCAGGTGACAGTTCCTGGTTCCATGACCCAGCTGCAAGCAGTTCCTGCACTGGGTCACGTTAGGCCGCTTGTTCCGGTAGGCCTCCTTCCGAATGATAGTACTTGCCACAACTTTCATTGCAGAGAGCTTCTTCAGATTGGTGTATCCCTTGGGGAAGACCACAATGTACGGAGTTTCGTCCACGGTGGACTTTTCCTTCCGCTTGATGATATGCACCTCCAGCGCGTCCAGCTTGAGATCCCTCTTCAGAAGGTACTTCACCTCGTCCGGTTTCAGTTCATCAGGAAAACCACGAAGAACCACCCGATGATTTCATTCGCTCCGGCGATCGTGGGTGTAGAATTCCACTTTCTTCTTCTTGAGTAGCTCTTGCAACTTGTCAAAATCTTTGACAGAGAAGCAGGTCACCTTGGTTCCAAATCGGGTTAGTTTGTAAATCGGTTTGAAACCTTATTCACAACTTTCCACTATCGCCACGAGCTTGTAAAAATCCGTGGTGTTCTTCACCAACAAAGGTGGTTGCTTTTGTTTACCTGCCGACTGGCCGGGTGGTGGAACCGCCGGGGCGTCCCCTCCTCCTGCTGGGCTGGTATTGTTGTTGTTTTTGTTATCCGCTAGCGGGCTGAACTTGTTGTTGTTGAGCAGGGTCTTCTCAACTTTTTCTCCTTCGATGCCGATTCCAGTGACCTCGCTGGACTTCTTCCGCTTCCGATTCCCGCGGACGGGACGAAAATCTTCCTCCTCGGAGGATTCCTCCACCTCCATCTGTCAAAATCTTCCAAGCACGCGAGATGACAACACGAGCAAAACACCACCCTCTGTTCTTTATTTGCCTTCGCTTCACGCTCGGTTTTCTTCAGCCTTCGATTGGAATGGGTCGTCAAAATTCAAACGTCAAAAGACGCGTTTGTTTTTTTGATGGCGCTTGCTAATTATTTAAAAGTTTCGGGATAATTTTTCAAGTGAGTGACTAAGTAACGGTCAAAAGAACTTGTTACCGGTAATTGGAAGCAATTTTATATCTTAAGCGCTTTGAAATTGTTAGCGCAAGTGAAAAGATATTGATGGCGACTTTCGTTAAGCAGTTAACCTCTCATCTTGCGTGTGGATGTGTGTGTCACCAAATTGATGAGAAATGATCTCACAAAATAGAAATTATGATCAAAAGTGCATTAAATTTGATTTCTTTGGCCAGTAAATGACATAAATTTGTGTGCTAACTCGAGGTGGTGCTGTTGCTGGTAAGTTTATAGCCTAAATAGTATTTTTGGAGTTTCAATCGAGCATCAAACTCTTTTTTTTTTTTTTTTTTTTTGAATTAAATATACTTTATTGAATCTTTCTTATAATAATTACATTTGGTTTACATAATAAGTGGTCAGCTGTGGCTCTTCAGCTTTAGTTTGCTTTTCGTGATTTAAACACTGTTCATATTCATAACTTTAAAAGTATATGATTTATCATTTTTGTAACACTAGGTACAATGAAAAAAAAAATTAAGAAAACATAACCTAACCTAAAACTAACTTAATCTTACCATAAACTAAACCAATCCTTGAATCAAGGGGTATTCAGATATAGCACATTTTTCCCTGAATTTCAAACATTTTTCTTGAATCTTCTGATCCAACATTTTTACTTCTGCTAATTCATGAACCTCACTTGATCTTGTCCAGCCAGGAACATTCAAAACCATTTTGAGTACCTTGTTTTGGACACGCTGGAGCTTCAATTTATGAGTTCTAGCGCAACACTCCCAAACAGGTACTGCATACTCAATAACGGGGTAAATTATTTGTTTGTAAACTGCTAGCTTATTTTTCAAAGATAGCTTTGATTTTCTGTTAATTAAAGGATACAAACACCTGATGAGAATGCTGCACTTGTTCAATATTTTATCTACATGCTGCCGAAACAATAGTTTCGAGTCAAGTATGAGACCTAAATAGACAACTTCCTTTGACCAGGGTATCGAAACATCATTCATTTTAATCAAAACATCATCCTTTGGGACAAATCTGGCCGATTTGGAAAGTGGAAAAATGATGGTTTGAGTTTTGGCTGCATTTATGCGAATTTTCCAGTCGCCAAAGTATTCGGAAAGAACGTCAAGACCCTTCTGAAGACGGCCAACTAAATATCTGGTTATTTTACCCTTATAAATAACGGCAGTGTCATCAGCAAAAAGTGACAACACACCATTACCAGGAAGAGTAGGCAAATCAGATGTAAAAATATTGTACAGAAGTGGGCCAAGAATACTTCCTTGGGAACCCCAGCATCAATGTTGAATAATCCAGAAGCAATCCCATTCAGAAAAACCCTGAACGATCTCTCCGAAAGATAGTGCTGGATAATTTTGATAAGATACATTGGAAAACCGTATAAATACAGTTTATGTATCAAACCATCATGCCAAACATTGTCAAAAGCCTTCTCAACATCCAACAAAGCCATAGCAGTTGATTTAGACTCAAGCTTGTTCTGCTTGATGATTTTAGTTACTCTCGTAAGCTGATGAGCAGTATTATGTCCCTTTCGGAAGCCAAACTGCTCATTCAAAATTATATTATTATCGTTGGTAAAATCCAAAAGCCTTGAATAGATGACCTTCTCAAAGAGTTTGGACAGACTACTCAAAAGACTAATGGGACGATAACTTGTTGGCGATGTTGGATCTTTTGAGGCTTCAAAATTGGTATGACTTTGCCCAGTTTCCAATTGGTGGGGAAGTAACCAAGTTGCAAACATTTATTGAAAATATTGGCTAGATGTTGAAAGAACTGATCACTCTGTTTTTCAACACTAGATTAAAATGTTATCAAAGCCTGGAGCTTTCATATTTTTCATTTGTTTAACTGCAACTTTGACTTCCTCACCAGAAACATGGGAATCTGCAGGAAATTCAAAGGTAGAGTCATTGATTGTTGAAATACTATTGGCAACTGATGTTTCTTTACGGCTGGTCATGGAAGCGCCAAGATTATGTGAACTAACAAAATGAAGCCCAAGTGCATTTGCCTTTTCCTCGGATGTAATCAAAGGAGAATCCTCAACAATAAGAGGAGGAATAGGCTTTGGTTTGTTTTTAAGAACTTTTGAAAGTTTCCAAAATGGTTTTGAATAATTCCCAAGCTGGCTTACATGTTTTGAAAATTCTTGATTTCTGATATTGTCAAGTCGGTCTTGTATGATTTTGTTCAAATTGTTCACTGAAATCTTTTGTCATAGTCCCCAGTCCGTTGATATTGTCTCCTATAAACATTCCTAAGTCTAATCAAGTGTTTAGTATCTACGTCAATATCAGTTACCTTAAAATTAACAGGAACCTCCCGAACGTTGGCAGCCTCTGCTTGGTTGATAGCCTGCTGGATCACCTCCAGCGAACGATCAATATCAGCAGAAGTTTCCGGGTGTTGATCATAGTCGATGTTGCTGTCGACCACTTGCTGAAACTGCTGCCAGTCAACGTTGTGGTAATCTTTCCGGGTTGGTTGCCGCTGCGGAGTAACGGAAGCTCCAACCTCCACAACCACCGGATAGTGATCAGAACTCAACTCTTCAAACACCTCAGGATGAGCCACGTTCTCAGCCATATTGGTAATGAAGAAGTCGATGATTGAGTGATTCCCAGACCGAGCCACCCTCGTTGGACGATCCGGACTCACAACGTTGTAGTATCCGTTTTGCAGATCGTTGTGCAGAATCACTCCGTTCCGATTCCTCCTGCTGTTGCCCCAAACTTCATGCTTCGCGTTGAGGTCACCAGCGATGATGTACTTTGCGCTCCGCCGTGTCAGCTTCTGGATATCGCTCTTCAGTTTTGCTGCTGAACCATCTCTGGAATTCACCTGACGTGGGCAGTATGCAGCAATGAAGAGTACTGGGCCAACCGAAGTGGGAATTTCCACCCCAACGGCCTCGATGATGTCCAGCTTGAAGTGTGGCAGCCGGCGTGGCTTGAGATCACGATGAACAGCGACAAGCACACCTCCTCCTCCAGAGGTGGTCCTATCGAGCTGCGTCGCGATCTTGTAGTTTTGCAGATAAACTTTTTCACCGGGCTTCAGATGAGTTTCCGTGATGGCAGCTACGTCGATCTCCTTCTCGCGAAGAAAATCCACCAGCTCTAAGTTCTTCCTCCTAATGGAGCAAGCGTTCCAATTCAGCAGCTTGAGGGACCTACGATCCATACTGGATGACGAACGAGGTCAGCACTTCAATCTGCTGGGTCTTGGTTTTGCATCCACGCAGTGCAGCGGACATCTGTTTGAAAATATTGAGGAGTTCGGTTGAGGTGTAAAGATCATTACCATTTTCCTCAACTGCTGGTTCTTGGGTTGGTCTTGGCTCCTGGCTGAAGCCCGGTGGTGGCGGTCTCGGCTCCTGGCTGGAACCCGGCCGTGGATGATTCATCTCAGCTCTCTTCCTGGGATCCAACGGCAACGGTGCCAAGTTCGGGACCTGGCGTCGCGGTTGAAGAGGTGGAAAATTTTGCTCCACCAGGGCTGGAGGAGTTCTACGACGCTGAGGCTGATTCTTCGTCGATGCTTGCTGCCGAATTTTCACGAACTCAGCTCTCTTGGGGCACTTTCGGTCGGTTGACGAGTGCTCACCGTTGCAGTTGAGGCACTTCACCAGCGAATCTTGGATGCACTGGGATGTGATGTGCGCATCGGTACCACATTTGGCGCAACGACGCTTCAGGTGGCAGTTCTTACCTCCGTGCCCGAAACCCAGGCAGTTGAAGCATTGTGTGACGTCACGATGCACTGGTCGGTATCGCTCCCACGACACGATAATGTTGAAAACCGCTCGGATTGCCTTCAGCTCAGGAAGCGTCGTCGATCCCTTAGCCAAATGCAGCAGGTAGAGCTGGTCACGGTACTTGATGTCTTTGTTGCGTCGGCTCATTTTGTGCACGGCCAACACATCCAGTTTCAAAACTTTTAGCTCGGCAGCTAATTCCTCCACTGGCATGTCGTACAGACCTCTGACGACGATTTTGTACGGCTTATCCATGACGACATCATGGGTAAAGTACTCCGCCTCGTTTTCGGTCAAGTAATCCTTGACCAGTTGATAGTGCTGCCTGGATTGCACCAGCACCTTAAATCCGTCCTGACACAGACGAATGTTGCCTAGGACTTTCCCAGACTTGATGAGTTCAACCAGCCCCGCTCGAAAGTCGATCGTTGCTGCTGATTGCCGCACATAAAAGGAGGCAGTTTCTCCTTTCGCTGTTTCACTTCATTCTCCTTTGCTTCCGCTACCTGGTCCTCGTCAGGCAGTCCAGCGAACTTGTTGTTCTTCAATAGCTGCTCCTCGTGCGACGAAGAGTTCTCCTCCTCCTCATCCATCGGTACAGTACCGTCGCTCTTTTTCGTCTTTTTGCTGTTCGATGTCACTTCCAAAAGCACCTTCCTTTTGGAAATCCCCGGTTTTTGGCCATCAGTTGAGGCCTCAACCTTCCTTTTGGAAATTCCCACTTTTTTGCCTGCTTGAGCCGCAGGTAGGGCAATATTGCCGGCGTTCTGCGCCGGGACGCGACGAGTCATGTTGATTCAGACAACCTTCACCAACGAATGCCGAGCATCAAACTCTTCATATGACGAAGATAGGTGTTTGATTTGAAGGGGTATATTTCTCCTATATGTACCTATTTTTTTCTCCAACAATGCTGCAAAAACTTTCAAACGGTAAAATCTACCCACAAAGCCTTACAAACTTTGCACGATTAATTCCCACCGAGCGTGGCTTATTCAAATGTGGCGTTATTAAGTCATTTGCAATGCGCGGAATTTTGATTGATCTATATAATGTGGTCAAAAATAGCTGGTCGGGTCGCATCCCTGGCGGGAGTCTAGATAGCCCCTCCTGTTTGGCCACTTTTCACAGCCGGTTTGTCCCCAACTGTTCGAGGGGTGCCCGATGACAGCCAGCAGCCACAAAATCAGCCGAAATTTACATTCATTACCATACTGTGTGCTCCCCAATCGAGACGACAGAGAGAGGGGCGAAAAGTTCACACAACTTTTTAAAGAAATGAGAAAAACTCCCCAAACTGGTCTGCTTCAGGGAGGACGCCGACGACGCTTATGCTGCCGCGTGGCCAGACACCAAACAACATAAAACGGTATTTTGCACCACGAGCCGAGTCGGTCTGGGGGTCCTACTACGGCGGCAAAGGCCGACAAAAGCATCCTAGCCCATTATGGGCCTAATTCGTTCCACAACAAACGTTTTTCAGCAAAACATTTCTCTCTATCTCGCTCGCTCGCTCCCCGTCCAGAACCAGAATTCCTCGGCAATTTTGCTTTGGTTTGGACCTTTTCTGCGTGTTTTCTGCGGTTCCCGGGGGATGTCCAGAAGGAGGGGGAAGAAGGCCTTGACGGACACTTTATGGCCTCACGATCACGACCCGCTATTTATTGGCCATAATTAATTATCGTCCCATTTCTGGGTTCTCACCTGCTGAAACGCTGAAAGAGAGCGGTTTTCGCACTTTTTTTGGGGTTTTTGTGGGGCACGGATTTAACCGGATAACCGGGACCGCTGCGGTGTTGTTGATCCGCGGGTGAGTTTTCGTAAATTGCGGTTTATTTTGTATTTTTCTTTTTTTTGGGTTCCATTCATCATCGTTCATGGAGGAGGTCACGTACATGAGTAAGAAATGTTTCATGATGACGTCAAATTCGGTCGGGTTCTCCTTTAAGCATTACATCCAAACCTCCAGACAATCTAATTGGTCGTCAGAGATCGATTTTGGTGATTTTGTTTCAGGTGACTTATCGATTGTTTAAAAAAAAAATATTTTTTCGGGAATTGAAATTGGAAAACTTTTTTCTTATATAATTTCAAAATAATATTGCAGTAAAGCAATTCTCTCTGAATTAAGCTTTTTTCTAATCATGTTCAACATCCTTGGCTGATGTGTACCCTGAAGCTGTTATCTTGAATTTCAAGTGAGATGAAATAAAGCACTTTCTACAATCCTGCAATGACCCCACACGATGACGGACCTCCACCCCCACTCTCCAGTCGATAATCCACTCATAATAACCCTAATCTTAGCACCACAGTGAAAGGACCCTCTGCGAAAACATCGATTAGCATCTAGAAAGCCCTTGGCGGTGGTCTTTCACCGAGCTACTAAGCTCTCCCTTTAATGCCGGAGATAATAGATTAAGCAAATCATCATAATTTATTAGCTCCACCTGAGGACTTACAGCCATTGTTTCCATTCCATCAAACGATAGGTGAGTGAATTTTGATGGACTTTGAAAAGCTCATCTCTCGAAGGTACGCGGCAGTTAATTGCTTAATCGAACTGGGATGGGCTTAGATACACCTTCGTTGCTTGTCTCATGATGCCTATCCCTTGGCTAACCATGGTAGTGCACACTCAACTAGAATCGTTTTCAATCCCTTGATGCGCTCATGTCCTAATCCCCAAAGTGGCGGATGCCTCCCGGTTTTAGAAAAAAGCACAAAGGAGGCACCACGCCGATTAACAGGAATTGATGACCCAATTTTGCGGTCCAAATCTGTTCCGATCTCTCTCGCCTGGCAGTGATGGGCTCGCGGGATGGGTTTAATAACCCAGTTTCTGCAAAGCAGATCACACCCCATTCGTCCGTCCTCCGTCAAGGTGGGGCAAAGCTCACTTTCGTTTGGCGAGATGTCTTCTGGGATTGGAAGCGCATGAGTGAAATTGAAACGAGATTTAATCGTAGGGAGGAGATTGGTACTGTCATTTGCTCGTGACAAGAGCACCAGTTTGAGCTTGAGTTGACTGGGTTACATTTTCAAGAATGTCTGACACTTGGTTTGTGAATTTCACTGAAATCTTGTGTTGAAAAAATAATTTATATTCTGTAAATTAATAACTGATCAGTTCATTGATAAATTAATTCAATAAACTGTTTCAAACAATTTTTTTAAAAAAGCTTTCCCAAGTAGCATTTGGCAACATTATAAAATTGACTAAGTCCAGTTTTTGTTTTGTTTTGCTGTAGAAACATAAAAATTACATTTTAGCAACAATACGTTGCATAGGGGGATGGCGTCGCTATTTTTAGATCACGTTTTCCACTTTTTCTCATCGAAACCGACTACTTTATCGACTTCATTTTGCTGGGCGAGATAGGACGCCGTCTATTTTTAGACGATGACTCAGCACTTTTCCACTCTTGCGCATAAAAAAACCAGGTGGCAGCACGATGCAATGCCACGTCCCTATTGTTGCAAACCTTTCGAATTGAAAACAATTTTGCAACAATCCATTTCGTTTTATAATCGAAACATATTGAAAACTTATTGGTTCCATTGTTTCAACATGTGACTTAGCCCGGTTTGTGTGCTAAAAATAATATTGAAATCAAAAATCCTTAGATAGAGTTCAGCCCAACCCTTTGCCCTATCGTGAATAGGGGGATGGCGTCGCTATTCTTAGACCACGTTTTCCACTTTTTCTCATCAAACCCGATTACTTTATCGACTTCATTTTGCTGGGCGAGATAGGGCGCCGTCTATTTTTAGACGATGACTCAGCACTTTTCCACTCTTGCGCTCAAAAAAAACCAGATGGCAGCACGATGTAACGCCACGTCCCTATTCATCCATGGCTCAGTGGTAGAGGCAAGGTGTGAAGATCTGAAGGTACCAATCCAGAATCCCGACTGGGGCACTTTAGTTTTTTTGTTAAAAAAGTTTTTTTTTGTTCCGCGTAAATTAAACGATAACATAATGGCAACATCATGACAACACAACAAACTACTTTACCGACATATTTAGACAAAAAAATTGTTTCTGAAACTTTGTCGTAACAAAGTTGAAACAAGCGGCTAAATGTTGCCAACACAAAATTTTCGTGCGCTTTTTAGGGCACCAGGAGTGTTCTAACTATGTTGAGATATCACGTTTGGGTGTTACGAAATAGTTGCATTTAAGGATCCGCAACAAAAAATGTTACTCGGGTTTCCCACTTCAAGATGGTAAAATAGACGTTGCCAAATTTGCTGAACTTTCCGACCTTTAGAATGCACACAATTGAGGTTATCGGTGGAAATCTTGAAAATCTGGTAAAAAAGATCAGAGTTATCAATTTTAAAAATTTTTTTGTTACATTTTCGTAACTTTTTTATTCCGCAAAATCTGTTTCTAACTTGGAATCAGTTAGCTGTCTAAAGGTAGTCCACATCGCAACTTAGGATAGTAACTTCATACAATTTCTTGTTACTTTCAATTTTATGGAAAAAGATGTTATCAATCTGTGGTCCAAATTTAACGATACTTATCTGAAATCAGACTGAAAATGAAGAAAAAAAAACTTTTGCAATTTCGTCGTGAAACTGCTAATTTTTCCTGTCATTCTCTAACGGCATATTTTTCACTACCAAAAATAACAGAATGGAAAATTAATAGGGTAATTCTCTACCAACTCACACGAAATCGGGAAAAGTTGCTCCGACCCATCTTTGATTTGTATGAAACTTTGTCCTAAGGGGTAAAATTCTAAAAAGACGTGTTTTTGCAGCCTGGACTTTTATGAAAAACTGGACGTCAGATTCGGTGGCGTGCTCAGAATTCCGAATAAAACGTATTTTTCATCGAAAAAATATAACAAAAGATTTGAAACCGCTACCGCTACTTTTTGTATCTGTAATAAGTTATAAGTGTAATTTTTTGATTTAGAACACAATTGTTCATTTTAAAATTTCGTGTTTTTTAACTTTGCCGGGCTATTTTTAAGATTGTAAATGTTCTAAGTTGTATAGCAGACATTTTTTTTTATTTTTAATCGTAAGAAGTTTGCTAGTAACCAAAACGAGTTATCGCGAGTTTACGATAGAAGTTATGAAAAGTTATTTTTTAAGTTTCTCTTTGTTTCGCCGTTCGTGTTCACTTCACAAGCAAACGTCAAAATTGCTTGCTCTACAACTTTTGAAAACATTTTTACAATTAAAAAAATAGCTAAAAAGTTTGAAAAACACAACACAATTTTTTATGTTCTACATGAAAAAGTGATCCTTCTGTTTTATTGCAAATTCGAAAAGAACTTTAAATTTCCCATAAGGCTTGTACCCCCCCCCCCTTCCTTTCTCCCTTCAAAATTGTCTCGAAAAATCAGGGGGCAAAACATATTTTTTTTTTCAAAAAACATCAAAATTTCAATGGAAATTTAAGTGCAATCAGCTGAAATCAATTCAAAATCCATTTCCCTGCGTTTAGAATCATTTTTAGCATGTTTGGGTTGTTTTTAAAATCTTTTGATTTTTTTGAAAATTTTGGATTTTTACTATTGCAACAAGCTTTTTTTTCGGTAAAATTTTTGTTTTCGACATATTTTAATTTTTTTGAAAACTAATGATTGAAAATCAACTGAACTAATGTAAAAGGCATTTTAAAACACTTTTTCCATGCAAATGATGAAATTATAGCTTGTTATTTCAATATTTATATTTTTTATTTTTTTCCCTCCCATCGATCCCGGCCAGAGCTGAGGGACAAAAACTTTGAAAAATGTTTGCATCGACCTAAAATGACATATCCTAATGTTTTCAACAGTTGTGTAACAAAAGATGCCAAATTTTGAATTCGATTTGTGTATTTTTTGGATAAATTTTTTTTTTCTGAGTTCTTCGTACGTCATCATTAGGGTTAGTGAAATTTCACGATTTCGCGGACTGCGTGAAATTCGCGAAATTTTTCTTTTTCCGTGAAATCCCGTGAAATTTTATGTTTGTGTGAAACTGTAACGATTTTTTCAAAAATATTTTATCAAACTCAAACAGGAATAAAAATAATTCAAAGATCTACTGTAAAATTAAGCGAGTGAAAATACCCTTGTTTAATTTCTAATATAGGAGCAGTTCTCTAGGATTTCGGTCATTCTATTTTTTTTGTATTTTTTAATCCGGCTGAAACTTTTTTGGTGCCTTTGGTATGCCCAAAGAAGCCATTTTGCATCATTAGTTTGTCCATATAATTTTCCATACAAATTTGGCAGCTGTCCATACAAAAATGATGTATGAAAATTCAAAAATCTGTATCTTCTGAAGGAATTTTTTGATCGATTTGGTGTCTTCGGCAAAGTTGTAGGTATGGAAATGGACTACACTGGAAAAAAATGATACACGGTAAAAAAAATTTGGTGATTTTTTTATTTAACTTTTTATCACTAAAACTTGATTTGCAAAAAAACACTATTTTTAATTTTTTTAATTTTTTGATATGTTTTAGAGGGCATAAAATGCCAACTTTTCAGAAATTTCCAGGTTGTGCAAAAAATCATCGAGCGAGTTATGAATTTTTGAATCAATACTGATTTTTTCAAAAAATCGAAATATTGGTCGCAAAAATTTTTCAACTTCATTTTTTGATGTAAAATCAAATTTGCAATCAAAAAGTACTTTAGTGAAATTTTGATAAAGTGCACCGTTTTCATGTTAAATCCATTTTTAGGTGACTTTTTTGAAAATAGTCGCAGTTTTTTATTTTTTTAAAATAAGCGCACATGTTTGCCCACTTTTGAAAAATATATTTTTGAAAAGCTGAGAAAATTTTCTATATTTTGCTTCTTCAGACTTTGTTGATACGACCTTTAGTTGCTGAGATATTGCAATGCAAAGGTTTAAAAACAGGAAAATTGATGTTTTCTGTCTCATCCAAACAGCCCACAATTTTTACTGTCGATATCTCAGCAACTAATGGTCCGATTTTCAATGTTAATATATGAAACATTTGTAAAATTTTCCGATCTTTTTGAAAACAATATTTTCAAAATTTTCAAATCAAGACTAACATTTCAAAAGGGCCAAACATTCAATATTACGCCCTTTTAAAATGTTAGTCTTGATTTGAAAATTTTGAAAATATTTTTCGAAAGATCGGAAAATTTTACAAATTTTCATATATTAACATTGAAAATCGGACCATTAGTTGCTGAGATATCGACATTGAAAAATGGTGGGCTGTTTGGGTTAGACTTAGAAAACATCAATTTTCCTGTTTTTAAACCTTTGCATTGCAATATCTCAGCAACTAAAGGTCGTATCAACAAAGTCCGAAGAAGCAAAATTTTCTCAGCTTTTCAAAAATATTTTTTTGAAAAGTGGGCAAACATGTGCACTAATTTAAAAAAAATAAAAACTGCGACTATTTTCACAAAAGTCACCTAAAAATGGATTTAACATGAAAACGGTGCACTTTATCAAAATTTCACTGAAGTACTTTTTGATTTCAAATTTGATTTTACATCGAAAAATGAAGTTGAAAAATTTTTGCGACCAATATTTCGATTTTTTGAAAATATCAGTATTGATTCAAAAATTCATAACTCGCTCAATGATTTTTTGCACAACCTGGAAATTTCTGAAAAGTTGGATTTTTATGTCCTCTAAAACATATCAAAAAATTAAAGAAATTAAAAATAGTGTTTTTTTGCAAATCAAGTTTTAGTGATAAAAAGTTAAATAAAAAAATCACCAATTTTTTTTTACCGTGTATCATTTTTTGCCAGTGTAGTCCATATCCATACCTACAACTTTGCCGAAGACACCAAATCGATCAAAAAATTCCTTCAAAAGATACAGATTTTAGAATTTTCACATATCATTTTTGTATGGACAGCTGCCAAATTTGTATGGAAAATTATATGGACAAACTAATGATGCAAAATGGCTTCTTTGGGCATACCGAAGGCACCAAAAAAGTTTCAGCCGGATTAAAAAATACAAAAAAAAAATCGAATGACCGAAATCCTAGAGAACTGCTCAGATGTGACGTTTTTTTCTTTCAGTGTAATTTTTCAAAAACCCTTAAAATTTTCTTTTGAATTGATGCAGCATCGGCTTTGAGTTATAGTAATATTTTAATTACGAAATGCAAAATATATAGAAAACAATCACGTCCTTCTCAAACGTCATTATAGATTGCAACTGGCTCCATATACAAATAAATGGTTTATATAAGCATAGGATAACATGTCTACAAAGGTTCATTAATATCAAAGAGGGTCTGGTAAAACCAATTTTTTCAAACAGATAAAAAATCTGTCAAACAAATTTTGACCATTTTGTGCCATAGCTGTAATAAAAGCACTTTTAGTCTTCTCATACATACAGTATGTAAAAAAAGTATTTACACCCCTTGGGCACTATGCACATTTTGTGATGAAACATGTAAAAAATTTAAAGTTTGACAGGAACCTAGTACTACGTTTTGTTCAGAAACTCATGCCAAACATTTTGCTACAAAAAGCTCATGAAAAGATGATTTCTTTAAAAAAGTTATATAACAAATACTATTACGAAAATAAAAAAGGTGCAATAAAAGTTTGTACACCTTTCGGAAAATTAACATAAATAATGTTATTTGTTGACAAATCTTATCTAAACTTAATTTTGCAAACTTTTAATTCAAATAAATGTCAATATATTACCATAGAATTGCTAAATAAACATTTTGGAGTGGGTATAACAACGTTTTGAGGGTATTTGTATCGCTAGAATAGATTTTTCGTTGGAATTTCGTACCAACCCGGAATTACGTCGTCGGAAAATCCGCCGGCATCTGAACCGGTCCAAAATTCACAAGTCAACCTATGTGGCATCAGAAAGGGCATAAAATTTCCGATCTTTTGATACCCATACATCCAGGTTTACTATAAAACCCACGTTTTTAAATACCTAAGCAAAAACGTTGTTATGGTTTCGTTTGAGCAACCTGCCAAAAATGTATTGAATTTCGTAATTTTTGTTCTCGTGGATCAAACTTACTTTTTGCCCAGGTATTTAAAAACGTAGGTTTTAAAGAAAACCTAGATGTATGGGTATCAAAAGATCGGAAATTTTATGCCCTATCCGATTCCACATAGGTTGACTTGTGAATCGTGGACCGGTTTGGACGCAGGCGGATTTTCCTACGACGCAATTCCGGGTTGGTACGAAATTCCAACGAAAAATCTATTCTATCGATACAAATCACCCCCAAAACGGTGTTATACCCACTCCAAAATGTTTATTTAGCAATTCTATGGTAATATATTGACATTTATTTGAATTAAAAGTTTGCAAAATTAAGTTTAGATAAGTTTTATATAGAATTTCCAGAGTTATATAAACTTTTATACTAAGTAGTTAGTGAACTTTATATTTAATCCGAATTATTTTTTAATCAGTCAAGGATGCCTATTTAGAGTTGGGAGACTGGATTTATGGTGATTTGTCTACAAATAACATTATTTATGTTAATTTTTCGAAAGGTGTACAAACTTTTTTTGCACCTTTTTTATTTTCGTAATAGTATTTGCTATATAACTTTTTATAGAAATCATCTTTTCATGAGCTTTTTGTAGCAAAATGTTTGGCATGAGTTTCTGAACAAAACGTAGTACTAGGTTCCTGTCAAACTTTAAATTTTTTACATGTTTCATCACAAATTGTGCATAGTGCCCAAGGGGTGTAAATACTTTTTTTACATACTGTATCTAAAAATGAGATAAAAAACTTTGCCTGTAAAATATATATATATATATATATATATTTTAAAGTGTAGCTATTTTTTGTGAACTGTCCTGATCACAACCAACAACAACTTGCTGAAGACACCAAATCGATAAGAAAATATGTTCTCAAGATACAGATTTTCGAATAATTTCATGATATTTTTGTATGAGCCCTAGGGTGACAATAAAAAAAAATCGACATTTGGGATACCTTCTGACTCGATTCTTTAGATAGAAATAAGTTATTGTGTAAATTTTGAGCCAAATTGGTTAAGGTTGAAGGGTTCAAAGATCAAATTCAAAATCAAATCAAAGATCTTATAATTTTCCTATATTTTCCTATATTATGCAGAATGTTGCTAGGGATCATCAAATTTATAGCAAAAAGAGAAAATTAATTTGTTCTAAAAACTGATTGTATTTCTTTTAAATTGAACTTGATTCATGAAAAAAACACAAAAATGATGGCACGACACAAGTTTTTAGAAGCACCTTTAAGGTTCCATTTCCTGCAAACGGTAGGTAGCAAGCAACCTGTCGAGTTCAGATATTGATTTAAGTTGAACAGAAGTTGTCCTAAAACTGATGTCCTATTTAAAAAAAAATCAGTTGATTTTTGAATTTAAACACATGAAAAATTATTATGAAAAAAATCGTGATTCACTTCTAAGATTCTGTTTATTTGTACAGATGAAATGACAAAATGAAAAAAAAAAGCGTTAATAGCGTTCATATTTCTAAATTTTGCTTAGTAATTTGTAGAGCTAATTGAAGCTTCAAAGCCAGACAAGTCTATTTGCAGCGAGTGTCTGTGATTCCGGAACTCTTCCATAGTCAACAAGTACGTACAGAAAAATGTAAAGAACTAACCTCAAGCAAGCACTCGCGATGGAATTCTTTTTTTACACGGTTCTTTTACTAGTTTATTCATAAAGGCGGGAGGTGCTCCTTTTATTGACAATTTCAAAGTTATTAGCTTTTATACAATTTCAAATGTAATTCAATTATGATTATTTTAATGCTTCCATAAAATATTCGCATAGTGATATTTTGAGGAATTTCCAAAAATATGGCCCATATATCGGAAACCACCCCACATTTTAAACCATAACCAACTGCTGTCAGAGTAAATTGTGACTCTAGTGTAAGAGAGTCAGCTCACCCTGGTGGCACGGTTTTAGCGTGTTTATTTATTGAAGCAGCCGAAAAACTCTAAATTCACAACCGCACACACAGAGAGTGAAAAAGCAGCCACCAGGACGTGGTACCGCAGAGGGCACACGTGTTTGCGTGGGCGTGGGAACAACGAATCGATAGCGGTGTGCTCTTTTATACTAACTGACATTTTGGTAGTTGCGAGAAAATCGATTTTTAAACTTTGAATTACTGTTTCTGGAAAACTATTCGACAAACAATTGTTCTAACAATTTTAAAGTATGCACCTGACATTACTTAAAGACATTGTGAAATATAAAAACTTTTGAAATGCTAGAAAAATTTTGGCAGAGAAAATACGAAAAAAAATCATGCTTGCAATTGGCACAAGTGTGTTTTGGGAGGTAATTTGTATGAGTTAGCACAAACGTGCACAGGGCTTTGGTACAAAAGCGTGCAAAGTAAATTTATTGTTAAAATAGTTCAAATTAGTTGTTTCAATGTTATTTTTTTACGAGTTGGTTAATTTAAGCGTAAGAAAAACATTTTATATCAAAACTTTTTTCAAACAATTATTTTAGTTTGAATTTGGTAGGAAAATTAACCTTTTGGAAAAATTAGCATTTAAATCAAAAATTTTGTATGAAAAAATTAGTGAAATTATATTTTTTATGAATATAATTGTAAAACCATCCATAATACATCAACTATGACGAATACTAGGTTGATGTATTCCTAAAAACATAAGAAAATGATGTTGTAAAAACTTTAAGCTAGTTTATTTTATTTCAATTATATCATACGACCTTTCAAAAACGAATGGTATCCAAGGCACAAACCGTTATTTAGATTTATGGTGAATTGCAGTTGGAACAAGTGTGTCTCATGCAATGGAATCGATGAATGTATTGAATAGAACAAATGTGCCTTAAACAAATTAAATGCGTAATATTTTTAAGTATGGACGACCCATACAGTTGTGCCAAGTGTGCACATAAACTATGGAAGATGTTGTTACGTCGTTTATTTTTTGCATGGACGTACCCTACAGTTGAGCTAAGAGTGCACAACGACTTGAAGAATGTTTCAAACTGGACTTTAAGGTTGGGCTAAGTGGGAAATGGGTTGGGGAAAAATGTTGTTACGTCGTTTTTTTTTGCCTGGACGACCCCTACAGTTGAGCTAAGAGTGCACAACGACTTGAAGAATATTAAATTTGACTTTTGGGTTGGGCTAAGTGGGTAATGGGTTGGGGAAAAATGTTGTTACGTCTTTTTTTTTTGCATGGACGACCCCTGCAGTTGAGTTAGGAGTACACAACGACTTGAAGAATATTAAATTTGCCTTTCAGGTTGGGCTAAGTAGGTAATGGGTTGGAGAAAAATGTTGTTACGTCGTTTTTTTTTTGCCTGGACGACCCCTACAGTTGAGCTAAGAGTGCACAACGACTTGAAGAATATTAAATTTGACTTTTTAGTTGGGTTCAGTGGGTAATGGGTTGGGGGAAAATGTTGTTACGTCTTTTTTTTTGCATGGATGACCCCTGCATTTGAGCTAGGAGTGCACAACGACTTGCAGAATGTTAAAATTTGACTTTTAGGTTGGGCTAAGTGGGTAATGGGTTGGGGAAAATTGTTTTTACGTTGTTTATTTTGCATGGACGACCCCTTCTATTGAGCTAAGAGTGCACAACGACTTGAAGAATATTAAATTGGATTTTGGGTTGGGCTAAGTGGGTCGTGAGTTTTTTTTTTAATCTTTTTAAGTACTTTGTATGGGATTTTGTATGAGCTTTATTGTGCAGGAAACATGTAAGCAAAGTTTCAGCTACGTAACAACATTTTACAAGTGGGTTTCAACCCAAAAGACCAAATTGAAAACATTCTTTAAGTCGTTGTCCACTCTCAGCTTAACTGCAGGGTTCATTTATGCAAAAAAATACTACGTGCCGTTAGTGGGGGTGACACTGGGTCGGGGGGGTGAGATTGAGTCAAAGTATTTTTTTTACGGATTTTACCATTTCTCAGGTGCGTCTCTATGACTCTAAATTCTGTGAAAATGGTATAATATTGAATAGTAGCCCAACTCAAAAGTCCAATTTGAAGCATTATTCATGTCGTTATGCACGCTTAGCTCAACTGTAGGGGTCGTCCATGCAAAAAAACGACGTAACAACAATTTTCCCCATCCCATTGCCCACTTAGCCCAACCCAAAAGTCCAGTTTGAAACATTCTTCAAGTCGTTGTGCACTCTAAGCACAACTGTAGGGGTCGTCCATGAAAAAAAACGACGTAACAATAAATTTCCCCAACGCAATGCCCACGTAGCCCAACCCAATAGTCCAGTTTGAAACATTCTTCAAGTCGTTGTGCACTCCTAGCACAACTGAAGGGGTCTTCCATGCAAAAAAACGACGTAACAACATTTTTCTCCAACCCATTACCCACATAGCCCAACTCAAAAGTCCAGTTTGAAACATTCTTCAAGTCGTTGTGCAATCCTAGCTCACATATAGGGGTCGTCCATGCAAAAAAACGACGTAACAATAATTTGAAGGGGTCTTCCATGCAAAAAAACGACGTAACAACATTTTTCTCCAACCCATTACCCACTTAGCCCAACCCAAAAGTCCAATTTGAAACATTCTTCAAGTCGTTGTGCACTCCTAGCACAACTGAAGGGGTCGTCCATGCAAAAAAAAAACGACGCAACAACATTTTTCCCCAACCCATTACCCACTTAGCCCAACCCAAAAGTCCAGTTTGAAACATTCTTCAAGTCTTTGTGCACTCCTAGCACAACTGAAGGGGTCGTCCATGCAAAAAAAAACGACGTAACAATACTTTTCCCCAACCCAACGCCCACTTAGCCCAACCCAAAAGTCCAATTTGAAACATTCTTCAAGTCGTTGTGCACTCTTAGTACAACTGCAGGGGTCGTCCATGCAAAGGAAACTACGTAACAACATTTTAAACTAACCTACAGAACCTAAATACACTAATCCTAATCAATGGGTCGTCCAAACAAAAAAAAACTACTACACTTAACCATTTTAACACACTTCACCTAACTGATAATTCCTTCTCGCTTCCAAATGTGCACACTTGTGCTATTTGCCTTCCAAAATAGTGCTCTATAATATTGCTCAAACTAGTAAGGACACCTGCCAATTTACCATAATATTATAGTGTAATCGTATCTTTATGGATTTGCGTGTTTTCAAAAGGTCAAGCCATGATGGAAAATAAGAGAGCACATCCATGATGCGTTCGAAAATGTCAGTTAGTACAAATGGTTGCAAGGCGATATCTCCGCGTAGGAAACGAATTTTTCAGATCTGTTAGAAGCGTTTTGTAGAGAATTTAATTAGCTAAAAGATGGCATCATTAACTCATTTTGGCCCAATTTTCAGTTAGAACATTAGAGCACACCGCTATCGGAATGTTAGTTAACTTTTCATGAAGGAGGGAAGGTGGTTTCATCCGCTGCGAAAACTCTCAACCAGCGACACTTTCATCTCTGTGGAAAGTGAGGTTAGGTTGTTAGTTTTACGGTTTTGAGGTTAGCACAAATGTAGAGTTATGTTTTGTCTCTGCCTCGTTGAGAAAAATAAATAATCTGGGTTGTGAAATTTAGGTTCCAATTTAGAAATTCAAATAATTGCTTTGCTTGAAAATATTGTGTGACAAAAATTTTCTCTCAGTTTAAATAAATATAAGACATTTCAATATTATTGAAATCCCTTCCCAATCATCATTTCTTCTCAGAAATCGGATGATTCACTTCTAGTAAATTTATTCATTCCTTTTTTCAGATTCCCGCAAAAAAAAACCTTCCTGAAATCGAATTCGTCGTGACAGGTACGACTAAGCATGGCATTATGGCAAACGTTGCCATCGCCCGGACAAGGTCGACCCCGAGACAGACGACCTTTTTTGCTGCGTCGATTTTGCGGGTGTTTTTGTTTATGATTATGACGCGTCGGTCAGCAATGGATGATTCTGCAGTAATTTATGTTGAAGATTGAATTGATGTTTTGCAAATTTAATCAACCAACAATGTAAGAAATTATTTTTTAAACGAAAAGAGCTGTTTCCTAATGCATAATTATTTGTAAATTAAAAAAATAATTATGGGACAAATTTAGACTGGCAAAAACATAAATTCAATTTACAAATTTAATTAAATCGCCCCCTTTCCTGCAGCAGTAACCAGCACGTGCGTGCAAAAATAACCTTTCATTTTCAACAACTAACTAATACCGCTCATAATTTTGCCCCTTCGACCGCAAAATTGCAACAACGACAGCAACCTGCTCATTAGCGCACTCTGCTCTAGTCTGGAGGGAAGCGAACAGCAAAACTTTTCCTCTTCATTAGTCGAGTCCAGGAAATTTGATACAAGTGCTGCTCTGCAGAATGACACGGAAAGTGGTTTTATTTTTTCCCACTATTGGTCTTAAGTTAGGGGGTAAATTTTCAAATTTGACGTGAAATTGCAATTTTCGTTTTAAATTTTGATCAGCTTTATCTGTGAATAAACCAAAGTTTAAATATAATTTTGTGAGATATTCTCCAAATAACTCCTTCTTCACACAAGAAACCTAAGGACATGGAAAGTTTTCACTTTCCTCGCAAATTCAGCATACAGCACAATCACATGATGTATGAAGCTGTCAAAGACGCATGGTCGGTAATGAAGCGGCGTTGATGTCCATGATTATGATGAGCTCATCGTCGTCTCTTCGGAGCGGCCAGGAAAACGGATGGATGAGAGAATGTCCGACGACCTGTTTGTAATGAGAGATGCATTCCAGCACACTTCCAGGCCGTGCCAAAGGATGCAATTTGAACCGGCGAAGGCGTGAGTCAGAGATTAGCTAATTGGCATTTCGTTGGAAAGGGGTGTTTATCTCAGTTTAAAAAAATGAGCTCACGTTATTAGTGCTTTTGCCAATTGAAATGTGGGGTTTACAAATTAAAAATGCATAATAAAGAACTTGTAAGCAATCATTTCAACATTTCATAGGACAAACGAACAATTTTTATTTCATTAAATTGTTAAGATACTCAAACTTACAAAAAATCTTAGTTTTTCATTTTTGTACCAAACGATCCCATTTTCAAATGTAATGTTAATATTTAGGGCTAGTGATTTTTCACGGCAATTTCTTTTTTGAAATTTCGCGGCAGGCCAATTGCAAAACATTGGAATTCCGCGGCAATTTCACGCTAATCTAAAATCTGCTCAAAATAAATTCAAATATGTGTTATTGTAGAATATTTGTGTAAAGTTAAGTTTCGTAAAAAGTTGGCAAAATTTAAAGATACAAAATATGCAATTTTTGCTAAGTTAAATATTATAAAATCATAAAATAATAGTTTCAACATTTGAATTTACTATTTAGCTATCCTAATTTAACTGAGACTTTAGAAATTTGAAAATCAGAATAATTGAATTGAATTAAAAGTGCCATAAAATGTTGTCTGTTGTCGTGGTTTTTAGCAAAAAGAGATATTTGATTATTTTGGAAACTTTTTGGCAAAGTCCTATTTATAGCAGTTTTATGTAACATTTGATATTGATAATACCACAATCGAAAGCGAGTGACTCATAAAGTTAAAGTTACCCAAATTAAATCAACAATAACGATATCAGATTGCAATCAAACTTGGCAAAATGCTTTAAAAATATACCAATCATTATAGCATTTTGAATCAAACTGAATTAAAAAACTTGATTTCTACCTAAAAATTTTCAAACATTTTGAATTTTCCTCACGTTTTATAGAACTTGTTCATTTTATTATATTTTATCACTTTTTAAAAATAAAACTACTGAAATTGTATCCTTGCCCTGATACAAAGTGTAAACTAACAGGATATCGTTACCAAATAAATTACAATTACAATTACAAAATAAAAAAAATTGTTTTGCGTTATTTCCATTTAAGTTCACGTAATATTATCCATAGCAATTTACAATCACAACTCATTTTGCTGTATATTAAAAATTGATCATCTGCATTTCGTGAAAGATTAAAAAAACATTTATTACATTATACAGTATGTAAAAAAAAGTATTTACACCCCTTGGGCACTATGCACATATTGTGATGAAACATCTAAACAATTTAATGTTGACAGAAACCTAGTACTACGTTTTGTTCAGAAACTCATGCCAGACATTTTGCTACAAAAAGCTCATGAAAAGATGATTTCTATAAAAAGTTATATAACAAATACTATTACGAAACTAAAAAGGTGCAAAAAAGTTTGTACACCTTTCGAAAAATTAACATAAATAATGTTATTTGTTGACAAATCACCATAAATCCAGTCTCCCAACTTCAAATAGGCATCCTTGACTGATTAAAAAATAATTTGGATTGAATATAAAGTTTACTAACTACTTAGTATAAAAGTTTATATAACTCTGGAAATTCTATATAAAACTTATCTAAACTTAATTTTGCAAACTTTTAATTCAACTAAATGTCAATATATTACCATAGAATTGCTAAATAAACATTTTGGAGTGGGTATAACACCGTTTTGGGGGTATTTGTATCGATAGAATAGATTTTTCGTTGGAATTTCGTACCAACCCGGAATTACGTCGTCGGAAAATCCGCCGGCATCCGAACCGGTCCACAATTCTTAAGTCAACCTATGTGGCATCGGAAAGGGCATAAAATTTCCGATCTTTTGATACCCATACATCTAGGTTTTCTATAAAACCCACGATTTTAAATACCTGGGCAAAAAGTAAGTTTGATCCACGAGAATAAAAATTACGAAATTCCATACATTTTTGGCAGATTGCTCAAACAAAACCATAACAACGTTTTTACCTAGGTATTTAAAATCGTGGGATTTATAGAAAACCTAGATGTATGGGTATCAAAAGATCAGAAATTTTATGCCCTTTCCGATGCCACATAGGTTGACTTAAGAATTGTGGACCGGTTCGGATGCCGGCGGATTTTCCGACGACGTAATTCCGGGTTGGTACGAAATTCCAACGAAAAATCTATTCTATCGATACAAATACCCCCAAAACGGTGTTATACCCACTCCAAAATGTTTATTTAGCAATTCTATGGTAATATATTGACATTTAGTTGAATTAAAAGTTTGCAAAATTAAGTTTAGATAAGTTTTATATAGAATTTCCAGAGTTATATAAACTTTTATACTAAGTAGTTAGTAAACTTTATATTCAATCCAAATTATTTTTTTCAGTCAAGGATGCCTATTTGGAGTTGGGAGACTGGATTTATGGTGATTTGTCAACAAATAACATTATTTATGTTAATTTTTCGAAAGGTGTACAAACTTTTTTTGCACCTTTTTATTTTCGTAATAGTATTTGTTATATAACTTTTTATAGAAATCATCTTTTCATGAGCTGTTTGTAGCAAAATGTTTGGCATGAGTTTCTGAACAAAACGTAGTACTAGGTTCCTGTCAAACTTTAATTTTTTTACATGTTTCATCACAAAATGTGCATAGTGCTCAAGGGGTGTAAATACTTTTTTTACATACTGTATATTAAAGATTAAAATAAGATTTAAATTTAATGTGAAATTTTTTTTTATATTTTAACAATTGCTTTCAAAATGCCTGTCTTTAAGTTTGATTCTTTCAATAATCAAAGTTTGAAAAACACTAAGGAGCAACTTTACAAGTGAACATTTTGAATTCGCAGCATTTCACGTTATTATTCAGATTTCACGGCCAAGGGCAAAATTCACGGATTACGCGGCTTACGCGAAATCGCAAACTAGTGATTTTTCCTTTAAATATTTTTTTTTGCTAATTTTTAAAATCACTTGTATCATAAAAACATATTTTTAAAGAAAACATCTTTTTTATATGTTTTAGGTAACATAAAATGCCATCTTTTCAAATAATTACATAAAGAGCAAAAAAACCTTTGACCAAGTTTTTCTTTGGTGAATTTTCAAAAAGAAAATCAAAAAAATTAATAGAATTGCTTTAATTCAAATGGCATATTTTATTTTCGATTAGGCTGGTACAAATATTTTTAAAAGTTTTTGTCACCCCCCCCCCCCCCCTTAAAAATTGGCCTGAAAAATCAGGGGGCAAAAAAATATTTTTACAATAAACTTCAAAATTTTAATGAAAATTCAAGTGCAACCAGCTGAAATCAAATTAAAATACATTCTCCTGCGTTTAAAATCATTTTTAACATGTTTGGGTTTATTAGAAAAGCTTAAGATTTTTTGAAAATTTTCGATGCAAAATCTTTTTTTTTCGATACAATTTTTGTTTTTGTCAGATCTTAGATTTTTTGAAAACTAATGATTGCAAAACAACTGAACTAGTGTAAAATGCATTTTAAAACACTTTTTTCATTTAAATGTGAAGACTATGCCCCCCCCCCCCCTTGACATCGGCCAGGGCCGAGGGACAAAAACTTTTTTAAATATTTGCATCGGCCTTAGAACACTTTAAAATAATAAAATAATATCATTTCTATATAATTTATTCTTTATTCTTAATTTTTCAAAATAAACAGTTATTTCAAAAAGTACATGAAATTTGTTTGAAATTTTCAAAAATATTTTTTTCCAATATAATTTATATTTTTTTTAGAAATACCTCTTTGATTTTTCCTATATTTTGAAGCATGAATAGGACGTCAAATAAAAACCTATTTTTTTAATCGTAAAAACTTAACAAGTAGCCTAGCCGTGGGATGAACCTCCCGGGTGTTTCTTTCAGCTTGCTATATTTGCATATGGGACAATTATTGGCACCGGAGCAATGTAGTTCTTTAAAAAGTTTTTGGGAAAAGACTGAATGAAAAACATGTTTCAAGAAATTTATAAGCTTTGAATATATTTTAATCCATTTTCTGAATTTGTTGGTGAGTTTTTGTTCCATTCTTTGAAACATCAACAGATTTATAAAATTGTATAAATTCTTACTCATTTTTATTTTGAATTAACTAAATCTAGTTTCAGTGTTTTACCCAAACTTTTAAAAATGTTTCCAACGTGGAAAAAAAGATTGCTATTTTAAACTCTTAACGAACCAAAAATTATGATCAAATAATAAAATCACGCATTTCAGACCTATCGTCCTTTCAACCTTTTGCCAATTCGGCTTTTATCCATTTTCGAAATTTTGTCAAATCAGCCTTTCGTTCGATCGATAATTTGCCTTTGACCTTTAGTTCGCCTGTTCTTATGTATTTCGACCTTGTATTGTAGTAGTTCAAGCCAAATTTGAGCGAAATTCTTAAAAAATAATCCAAAAGTTGATTGATGCTAGTGAAACTAATATTTACATACACAAAGTGATAATAACTTTTCAGGATCGGAATTGCTATTTTAGGACTCTGGGTCAAATATGAGCAAAATCGGTCAACATTTACCCATTGATACTTGAGGGTGAAGTTTGTATGGGAAAAATCGGAAAAATGTTCGAAAAACAAAATTTTCTTTTAGTTTTGTCTGCAGAACGCGCTGATTTTATCTAAATATGCTCAAAAGTGACATTCTTCTTGGAAATTTAAAGTTCTACAACTTTGTCGAACTTAGTAAAACTGTAAAACTCGATCCTAAAAAGTTTATAGCGTCTCAACAATGTCATTTTTGCTTGAAAAACATTTGTTTCACCAACTTCAGGCTCTAGTATCAATCGGTTTATCTTAAACAATTTCGTTCAAAATTATCACAGATGTTTAAAAAAAATAAAAAAAAAGCATTTTCCGCTTGTGTAGCAGTAGATCATTTTTTTGGGCACCCTAATGTACATCTATGGTTGAAAAAATCTCATTTTTACATCTCTTGACCTTAACTACCGTTTCAATTGAAAAAAAAAAAAATACTTTACTGAAATGACCTTGAAATCCCGAAGCCATAAATTTTGAACTTTAGAAAATTCAAAACTTTTAGCCGTTTTGCGTTTGCAAAAGGACAAAAAACTAAATATTCTCATACGAATTCAATTACCTCTCCCGTCCAACACTGTGCACCACCTGGCCCTAACAACGCTAAATTCTCCCCATAACGGCACGTAAAGGTAACTAATAACCCTTCGGTATGTCGTTTCGCCCATTTGTGTCCCTTTGAACGAATCGATTCCTCACCCCGTTCGATGCTGCGAAATGTTTTCTGTAACACACGTCCCATATCGTCTGGGATGCAACTTACTTTGCAACAGTTCTGGAGAAGAAGAGTTTCTACAAGTTTGCGTCTTTTTTTCCCCACGTGCACAACTGCACGACCTCGGGCGAGATTGGCTCCTCCACCCCCTCAGCTAAAAACGTTAAGGTTCGAACTTCTCCACATAATTGGCACTGCTGCGTGGAATGAATCACCTGAAAAAAACGTGAGTTTATGCATGCTCTTCTCTGCAGACTCTATGGTGGGGTAAGATTGTTCCAAGTTCATGTGGGATGACACCCGAGAAAAAGTGTGCGTTCTTGGAATGGATGAGAGCGATCTTGGAGAAGGACGTGAATTCCTTTGTTGTGTAATAGTCTTTTGATGATGTGTAGCGTAGTAATTTTTCAAATAATTATTGTAAATGATCTTTTCTACTCGGGCTATCACGACCAACTACAAAACAACGAGTTTTCAATCGATCTCGATTTTCTTGTCCAATCTTCATACTCGGACTTGATGAGATTTGTTTTACCATGGTCCATAAATCATATACCATGACCTGGTCAGTTGCCCTAGTGTTATATCTTCTTGTAGCTTGAATCAGGAAAAACACCGTTATGCATTAGAATTGCAATTTCGATACCGAGCGTCCATCTCAGTTACAATTTCCACGTAGTTTTTATTCCCCAAGGCGACCTCTCATTTCGCAACAACACCTCCCAGCCAAACAAATCCAAACATTTGCAAAAAAGCGCTGATTCGTTGTTGAGGGTGGCCATCGGAATCAAAACTATCATGCAAAACAAATACCAAACCCAACCGAAAGCAAAAAAAAAAAAGGCTCACAGAAATAGCCGGAAACTTGATAACGAATGTTGGACACACGAGGCAGTTTGGAGCACACGATGGCGGCGGTTGGTTTGGTTTAGTTTGCCGACATTGTTACGTGCAGAGGAACGACAAACAGGATTAAAGCAACTTTGACCCTGCCCAGGTGGACCGACCCGGCCGAGTGGCCACGTGGATGGGGGAGATAGACTGGTTCCGAGAAGTGATTGAATGTTAAAATTCGAGGTTTTCTGACTATTTTTGTTTGCTGGATCGGAATTGGATTTTATTTGTATTTTTTTTATTTGGCTCAAACTTTTTAGCCTTCTCTATGACCAAAGATGCCATTGTGTGTCACTGGTTCGCCCATACATGGCCCCATACAATTTTGGCAGCATACAAAAATGATACGTAACTACAGTCCAGACTCGATTATGCCAAGGTTTGTTTGGGACTTCGGATAATCGAATCATGATTTTTTTTGTTTTGGAATTTTTTTTCATTTTCTTACCTTAAACATTGAATTTGATTTCTGCAAACCTATTTCAGACAATTTTGAATGGTTGATTGCCTTCGCTATTCCCTATTTATAAAAGTGTATTTTTTCACAAAAAGAAAACATTATTGAAGCGTTTTAAAATGCATTTAGTTTCATGTTATTATTCGATTATTTCAAAATATTAAAATTTTTAAGAAAATGTTTTTTAATCGGAAAACACTTTTTTCGGTACAAAACATCTGAATTTTACAAATATTAAAAATGTTTGTAGCCAAAACATGCTGAATATTATAAACGCATCAAAATGCGCTCAAAATGGTTTCAGTTTATTAGACTTCTATTTTGTAGTTTGACATTTTCATGAACAGAGGGAAGGGGGTGGGGGCGGTGCTATGCTTAAACTCTGAAAAATATGTGCAATAACTCTAATGTTAAACCAACTTTGCAATTGAAATGCAGTTTACAGAAATATTGTTAGAGTGTGCCGATTTTTAGATAAAATTTTCTAGGCTAAAGGTTTTTAAGGCGAAATTCTTAGATGTTTCAAATATCTAACCTAACATTTGAAAAGGTTGAATGAAAAATTAAAATGCTGCCTTGACCGTGCGCAAAAACGGGAAAATCGACTTTTTTTTTACTAAAATTGTGATAACTTTAAACTTTAAGCTATGACCTATACATGTTTGGGTACCAAAAGTTGCGTCTTTCAATCACAAAAGTTACCGAAAAATGTATAGGTAATTGCTTAAATTTTAAAGTTATCACTAGAGGGTGACGATTCTCGAGATTTTCAATTTCCCGGGAATCGAGAGTTGAATTTGGCCTTTTCCCGGGAATTCCCGGGACCCGGGAGTTTTTTTACTATGCCAATAGTGGCAAAATTTAAAAAGAAAAGTATTAAATTTGTTATTTATTCGTTAAATTAAGTATACTCATAGTTTTTAGGAACTATATAGTTTACTATAGTTGTTTTAAAATGTTTATGAATCATAATTCGCAATGAGTGACTTTTCAAATGTTGCATAAACTTGTACCATGAACTTCTTATTATTATAATTTCCCAGTATCGAGATTTTTGCAATATGATCAAGAACGACTCAAAACAGCAATTTAATTTTTTTTTCATCCTTTTTAAGGTCAACTGTAAATTTTAATTGAAGATATATTTACAGTTATCAGGAAAACCGGAGTATTCACAATTGGTGAACCTTAACTTTACAAAGATTACCGCTCCAGAGTTTAATAGTTTAAATTACATCGCTTTGACATCAAAAAAGAAATAACCTTGAAAATAAACTTAGGTACTTAAAATTAAAAAAAGGATTGCTATGCTCGAGAGAAGATATGGAATTTGAACTTATCTTGAAAAAGCTTTTACCTCTTAGAAATAATCAATAAAAATAATATTTCTAGAGTTTTTTTCATAACGCCCTATAAACACTCTGGATTTATAAAAAAGAAAACATTAAATTTCATTTCTGGGGTGTAACTGCAGAGTATGTTTTAAGGTAAATTTTGGGGTCCACATTTTTTTGGCTTCTCTCGATTATAGTTATTGGAATTTTTGACAAGTTAAAATTTAAAAAATAAAAAAATATGAATAGGAAGATTAGAGAAGCATTGGTTTATTTGAATTTGAACATCGAACATTAAACATCCAATGCTCCAAACAATTTTGAATTTTTCAAATAATTCTTGATAAGTTTATATAATTTTGCTTCAATATTTATAAGATAAAAATTTCCCGGGAGTCTCGACCGAATTTCCCGGGAATCGAGAGGTCCAAAAATGGTCGATTTCCCGGGATTTTTTTCCCGGGAATTCCCGCTCGTCACCCTCTAGTTATCACAGTTTTAGTAAAAAGTCGATTTTTCCTATTTTCGTCATTTAAGGTTTATATTTTTAAAAGATCGTAGATCGTAAAATTGCAAACATAAATTAACCATTTTTGATATTTCTTTTAAAATTTTCATTTTTTTCAGACTTGTCTTTGTTCCCAAAACCTTCAAAACAGCATTTTAAGTTTTCATTCGACCAAGACAACTAAAATCGGTTAAAATGGCGAGGAGTAATGATTTTTTGTAAAAAGTGTGTTTTTTTTGCAAAAATCGATGAAAATTGCCATTTTTGGACCACTCTAACACGGCGTAGGTCACCCTAATGGCCAAACAAATAAATAGGGGTCTTATTTTTTCGAATCATGTCGTTTCCGTAGGGAATTGAAGTATAGTCACTTAAGGTTACGTTTTGATTAAACAGTACTTTTTCTTCATTTAAAAAAAATGTACACTTCTGGAAATAGCTTTTATCAAAAAAAGTCCAAAAATTTCCTTTAAGTTTGACTGAAAACATAGAAGATTGGACTTCTGGTTGCTGAGATACAGTGGATAATGTAAAAGGAAACAGGATTACTGTTGGCTAATTGAAGAATGTTGAGCCTCACACAGACAGCCCCCATTTTCTACAGCCTGATGTTCTTTTTTGGTGAACTTTAATCAAATTTCCAAGATTCCGTTATTCGATCAAAATTAGGGTTTCCATTAAAACATTAAATAAAAAAAATGGTGTGTTTACTAGAATTTACTTCGCTTCGCTTCGCTACGCTTCGCTTCGCTAGGAGACGGTGATTTTAGCGGATTGCAGACTGGATTTTCGCCATGTGATGTGATGATTGTCTAAGCCCAAGTTGCCTAGGAATCGATAATTGGGAATAGAACCAATTCCACCTGAACCAGATTCTCACCACCATGGCAGCCGTCCATTGCCGGCCGCTCCCATCTCCACCGCGCACCAGGGACAAGGAAAGGGAATTGGAAGACGGGAAGTGTTGATGCTCCACTTTTTTAAGAGTATTAAGGGAAAATCTCCACGGTATCCTCAAGTAAGTTTCGCTTGGAGTTGGACGGTTTTTGGGAAGGTGAATGGTCTGAGGAGCCACCCTAGGCGAGTGGTAACGACCTTTGGCATTGTTGTTCGAATTCTTCGTGTGTTCTCATTTCTTATGGGAATGTTTTCAATTCTTCTCATCTCTTATTGGATGAATTCTATCAGTCGCCCAGGCTATTTATAGCGAGGTATTTTTAGATTCAATTTCAATGCGCTTGCAATCTTGCATGCAATCTTGTTTGAGTTCTGATGTTCAACTTGCATTCAATTGACCCTTTGTCCGATTCTTGGATTCAACTATACCAGTCTAATTCCTCCTCAAGCTACCAATGCTCCACGGTTAAGTGGAAAGCATTTTGCTTGCCAATCCTAAGGACAGGGGATCGAACCCCGCCGTGAGCTTGAAGTTTTTTCATTAATTCCAAATTCAATGAGTCCAGAACTTTCTCGTTGGGAGCAGATGGGTATCGAACCCAGAACCATTCGCTTATAAAGCGAACATCGTAACCATTCAGCCACGACCGCTCCTCTGTGTTTACTAGAATTTACTAAGGGTAAACAAATCCACAAGTCTAATATTTGGAACATTTTTCAAAAAAAAAAATAATTATGAATTTTGCGGAATCGATTTTATTTAAAAAAAAATGTGATTCTACCAAAAGATGCAAATTTTTGAATATTTAGGTACCGTTACTGTATAGATAGTAGACTGGCTCGTCGTTAAATGGAAAAATCAAACCAGAACAAAGTTTTTTATGGTGCCTTTGGGCCTCAAAACAACCTTCTTAAATTTGGGAGCGATTGGTTGCGTCCAAACTTTGCGCATTACATTTCAATTTCGAAAGGTAATTAGTATAGGAAAACCCTCAGTTTTACAAGTTGATTTTTATCAGTTTTATTTTCCACTTAAGTTTTCAAACCAACAATAGCGTTAAAATTGAGAAATTTCTCTAAAACTTTATTGTGCTACCTTGCTCCTGTCAAAAGATACAGCGTGCTCAAAACTGGTCTAAAACATGATTTCTTAGCCAAAAAAAAAAAAACACGTTTTAGACCAGTTTTGAGGACGCTGTATCTTTCGACAGAAGAAAAGATAGCACAATACTTTTTTGGAGAAAGTTTTAGAGAATTGTCTCAGTTTCAACTTTATTGTGTTTGTTTAAAAACTTCAGTGGAAAATAAAAATGATAAAAATCGATTTGTAAAAAGGAGGGTCTTCCGATACAAAATTGAAATGCAATGCGCAAAGTTTGGGCGTAACCAATCGCTCCCAAATTGATTTTATGCAATCGAATCAATGATTAAAACACAGCCAATCGCAGATGATTTCGAGTCAGTTTGAAGCGACTTAGAGCAATCGTTTCGTCTGAGCCTATTAAATCGACGTCGTCGTGCTATCTTGTCGCACCCGCCATTTCGACGTTCCGAGAAAAACGCGTTTTAATGTAAGACCTTAATAATAACAAACACGTTTTGTTTGGCTGACCATTAAGTGCATTGTCCCGAAGTTTGGTTGAAGTTGGTTGCCGGAGTCCCGGGTTATAATAACACATGTTTACGGTAGTCTAACTTGTACGTGCGTCAAATGCGTTTTGCTCTGAAATTCCTTTGACCAGTTGTCGCACTTACATAAATTTTCAGGGAGTAACAAGATTGCACGACAAGGTTGAAACTTCTTTCATTTGAAAAGTGACAAAAATTCATGGAGTTTTTTCGGATTTCGTTGAATATCTCAGGATTGAAATCGAATTTTGGGGATCTGTGAAGGTCAAACGGTGAACTGCACAAAATGGCGATCTCAATTTGGCAAAAAATGTATGTACGACAAGTTAGCACGACGGCGACAAAATGCTAGCCTAACAGAGCGAAAGAGAGCGAGAGAAAGGGAGAAGGAGAGCGTATGAGAGAGTGTTCTGAAATGATTGGCGTGATAGTGACAAACGTTACCCAAGTAACATTTTTTCCCAGGAGTTATACAAGAGCTCTTCTAGATAGCTACAGCATAGCAGTTTGGACCGCGGTAGGATAAAATTCTCTTCAAAACTTCTTCCAAACTCCTGAAGAAGTTTTGAAGAGAATTTTATCCTACCGCGGTCCAAACTGCTATGCTGTAGCTATCTTGAAGAGTTCTTGTAGAACTCCTGGAAAAAAATGTTACTTGGGTAGGATCATCTAAGCAGGTTTGCGTCACGTGTGATTTGTAGTGCTTCTCCAGGATTTAATTTTTTCGTTTTTCTTTTGTATAGAAACCATTGAAAATATTGTCAACTTGACAGCAGTTCTTCTGATTGGTCAATTAAAACCACTTGTAACAGCCTAATTAAATTTGAGCAAAATAATACGTCCCTCCTTCCACGAATTTAGTTTCAGTTTCAGATCAATTCAAAAGGATGGAGCCGTACATGTGTGGGCGTGTGTGGCGGATAACGTGGCTTTCAAAGTTTGTCCGGCCGGCCACCCAGCCAGCTTCGGGATCAAACGCCGGTATTTGCCGGGCAAACAAATTGCAATCTAATTGGATCCATTCAAGCGGATTACACCACTCTTTCGGGGGCATGTGTCGCCACTTTGTTGTCGTCTCTTAATTGATGTTTGGGCTTTAATTGGCTTAAGCTTCTTTAATTGCACTACTTACGGTGATGGATAAGGATCACGGGTATAACTTAAAGTTTAACAAAGGATTATCTCAACCGTAAACTGCTCGGTCACCCGAAGTGATACTATCCCATAAAATATGAGCTTTACTCGTGAGAATCTTCTGGGACATTTTTCCACTTTTTCGTCTTCATTTGCATACAGAATGATAAAATATCATTCCAACGAAAACGTGCTTCTGGTATAATTTTAGCTTTCCTCACCGCGAGCTTACCGCCCCGTCAACCGAAGATTCTGTCCAGAATTTCAATTGTCTCACGGCTTCGGACACGGAAACCTTTCGGGTTATACATTCCACTGCTGGCCTGGTGAGACGTTTTGGCCACGTTTGCCAGTTCGAGGAAATCCAATAAGGAGTGTGCTGCTACTGCCTGGTCAATGCACGTTGAAAGAATTTAAAAACAATGTGAGTTCAAGACGACGACGAGCTACTTGACTGAGGTTTCTGGTGGAATCTAGGGAGAGAGAAAGGTTCCAATCGTAATCACCTCCTCGATAATCAGAGAACTAATTACGAAATTAAACTGTTTTCGAAGACGTTAGCCACATTTTTAATCAAGGTTCTCAAAGAAAATAGTTGGAAATTAATTTTGTATGATATTAATTTCGTTTGGAATAATTGTCAACAGCTGTTTTGAAATCATATTCTTTGTATTTTCTGATTTACCAAAGTAGCCATTTCGTATAACTGATTTGTTCCTACAGGTATCTATACAAATTTCACAGCTGTCCAGACAAAAATGGTTTCTAAATTTTCGAGAATCTGTATCTAAACAATTTCTGATGAACTTTTGTGTCTCTTACTTTCTCAAAAAGACTTTCTTTTGACATCAGTTCACCAAAATATTTTAAATACATTTCACTGTCATCGAAATTTATTCTGGACCCACAAATTGTACTCGCAAAGCCCGTTAGTCGTCCGTTGTCGTCGACAAATAGCTTTTATTTTTTGTTCGTCCTCCCCCAAATACTCTCACCCGATGTGTGTGTGTTCTTTGGCCCAGTCATGGCACATGGTTTAGAGCATTCCCGGCGTTTGGCGTTGTCGTTTCCTGCTCGAAAGCGAATGTCACTGCCATCGATACACTTCCCCTTTGACTCCAAGCATTTGGCACGGAATGCCATCCGGAGGCAATTCCGCTGTCAACTGGTGGTCTTTGGACGACACCCCGCCACCCCGGCGGCTCTGGGAGATTCTTTTGGTTCTGTATGTGTTCGAAATGAATGCAGAATTCAAGCCGATATATTCGGGTGGAGCCACTTTACTGGAAATTTATTCATAGAGGAATTTGGCAAACTATTTGAATTTTCTGCAGTAGCGTAAAGTCAGAAAGTTCGACCCGATGACTTCCAAGCCCCTTCGCCGAGTCGGCCAACCAATGTAAGTATGGAAATGTGCCTTTAAATCTGTTGGTCACGAGGCTAGTCGGTTGACCTGGGCCACGCTGGATGGAAAGCGGACAGGAAAGACACATTTTGCCACTGGTGGCACATTTACCGACTATTCCTCGACCGACTGTTGCTGCTGGTCGTTGAGAACGTTGAACGACAATTTCCTGTTTCAATTACGGGCTGGTACACGTCGATCGATGTTTTGGTTTGGGAGGCACTGCTTCAAATGGTGATCGCAACCCGCAAAAACATGATTTAAAATGTTTTCTTTAAATCAAGAAATATGTTGACTTTATATTAGCTCTGAAAAAGATTTGCAATCAAGATGTATTTTACACAAATTTCGATATCGTCCACATTTCGAATTATATCCACTAAAAATTTATATTTTGATTATAACGTGACTTTTTTACCTTTAACAGTCATGACCAAGCTTGACCACCCAGATTTTTTTTTATTGAAAAGCAACAGATTCATAACTGTATTTCAGCGAAAACTTAACCGATTTGAATCCGGAAGAATGTCAAGAATCACCTCCAACAAGGTAGATCCAAAACAGTTGCGCCTACCTTAAGTTATAATAAAAAAGGCATTTCCAATTTTTTTTCCAAGGGTTGTATGAGCCGGTGAAGTTGCATTTCCAACTTTTTTGACCCCGTTGGGGCTACAAGTGTTAAAGATTAGCTAATCATTCAACAAAGAAAAATCTCACAAGAAAAACGAGTTTTTCTCTACAGAGCAGTTTTCAACGAAGTCGGTCTTTTTTATATTAATTTTCGTTTTCGTATTTTTTAATCCGGCTGAATTTTTTTTGGTGCCTTCGGTATACCCAATTTTGCATCATTAGTTTGTCCATATAATTTTCCATACAAATTTGGTAGCTGTCCATACAAAATTATGTATGAAAATTCAAAAATCTGTGTCTTTTGAAGGAATTTTTTAATCGATTTGGTGTCTTCGGCAAAGTTGTAGGTATGATTATAGACTACTCTGAAAAAATATGATACAAGGTAAAAAAAATTGGTGATTTTTTATTTATCTTTTTGTCACTAAAACTTGATTTGCAAAAAAACACTATTTTTATATTTTTATTTTTTGATACATCAAATGCCAACTTTTCAAAAATTTCCCGGTTGTGCAAAAAATCTTTGACCGAGTTATGAATTTTTGAATCAATACTGATTCTTAAAAAAAAACTAAATATTGGTCGCAAAAAATTTTCAACTCCATTTTTCGATGTAAAATCAAATTTGCAATCAAAAATTACTTTAGTGAAATTTTGATAAAGTACGTCGTTTTCAAGTTATAGCCATTTTCAGGTAAATTTTTTTTGAAAATAGTCGCAGTTTTTCATTTTTTTAGATCAGTGCACATGTTTGCCCACATTGAAAAAATATTTTTGAGAAGCTGAGAAATTTCTCTATATTTTGCTTTTTTGAACATTGTTGATACGACCCTTAGTTGCTGAGATATTGTCATGCAAGTGTTTAAAAACAGGAAAATTGATGTTTTCTAAGTCTCACTCTAACAACCCGCCGTTTTCTAATGCCGATATCTCAGCAACTTATGGTCCGATTTACAGTGTTAATATATGAAACATTCATGAAATTTTCGGATCGTTTCGAAAAAAAAACAATTTTTTTAACCAAGACTAACACTTTAAAAAGGGCGTTATATTGAATATTTGGAACATTTGAAATTTTTGCCTTGATTCGAAATTATTGAAAATATTGTTTTCGAAATGATCGGAAAATTTCACGAATGTTTCATATTTCAACACTGAAAATCGGACCATTAGTTGCTGAGATATTGACGTTAGTAAATGGTGTTTGAGTGAGACTTGGAAAACATCAAATTTCCTGTTTTAAAACCTTTGCATGGCAATATCTCAGCAACGAAGGGTCGTTTCAACAAAGTTCAAAAAAGCAAAATAAGAGAATTTTCAAAAATATTTTTTTCAAATGTGGGCAAACATGTGCACTAATTTAAAATAATGAAAAACTGCGACTATTTTCAAATAAGTTACCTAAAACTGGCCTTAACTTGAAAACAGTGCACTTTATCAAAATTTCACTTAAGTACGTTCTGATTGAAAATTTGATTTTACATCGAAAAATTAAGTTGAAAAAACTTTGCTATCAATATTTCGATTTTTTGATAAAATCAGTATTGATTAAAAAATTCATAACTCGCTCATAGATTTTTTGCACAACCTAGAAATTTCTGAAAAGTTGGCATTTGATGATAGAAATAAAAATATGTAGTGTTTTTTGCAAATCAAGTTTTAGTGACAAAAAGTTAAATAAAAAATCACCAAATTTTTTTTACCGTGTATCATTTTTTTCAGAGCAGTCTATATCCATACCTACAACTTTGCCGAAGACACCAAATCGATCAAACAAATCCTTCAAATGATTCAGATTTTTGAATTTTCATTCATTGTTTTGTATGGACAGCTGCCAAATTTGTATGGAAAATTATATGGACAAACTTATGATGCAAAATGGCTTCTTTGGGCATATCCCGAGCATGGGTAAATAACAAGGGAAATGCGTAATAATACCTTTCTCTGGTATCAATACCAAATTTTGGTATTCCTGGACCCTTTAAAATTTGTCTTAAGGATTATGCAAGAGCAAAATGTGGTATCATACCAATTTAAGGTATTGTTTTGATATTGCAAAATTGCAGAATTTGTCAATGATCGAACACCACATTTTGGTATTCTTTTGGTATTAAAGTATTTTATCAAATTCCTCTGCAACTATGGGAAAATTTTGACCAATTTTGACAAAATAATTAATTTTGCGCTATAATGATGTCTCAAAGCGAATGCTTTCATTCAAAACCGGAAATTTCAAACTTGATTTTAAACATTTTTGATATACCCCCTAAAGAAATGACTTGAAATTCCCGAACAGGGGTAAATAACACAGGAATACCAAATTTTGGTATTACTTGGGCAAATAACAGCGACCAAAATGAGCTCTTGGTTGCCCAGTAATAGATGGTAAAATACCATGAAATCATACCAAAATCTTGTATGTGTAAGGGCACAACAATACCAAACCATGTTATTCCAAGGGTAAAATAATACCTCAAAATAAAACCATTTCAATACCAAGTTGAGGTCTTCTGGATTTTTGAACATTGCTTGAATACCAAAACTTGGTATTGCCATGGTTTTATTTTTAGGTATTCCCGCGCCCTTGGAAAATCATATTTTGGTATTTCTGTGGTCTTTCACATACATGATTTTGGTATGATTTCATGGTATTTTACCATCTATTACTGGGCAACCAAGAGCACATTATGGTCGCTGGTATTTGAACAAGTAGGGTAGAGTAGTCATCAATGAGACACGGGGAACAATGATAAAATGGCTCTCATAAGTCGTAGTTTCAACCAATCAGGCTCATATTTGAGGGAAAAGTGTATCTACTGGATACACGTCTGCCATATTAGTGGCTTTGGTTATGGACGCTCCCTTGAAAAGTTATTCATAAATGTTTGATTCTGGGGTGTAAAAGTAAATTATGGACAAAAAAAACTTTTTCGCTCATAGGCTGCCGTTTACACAAAAAATAATATTTCTTCAAATTTCTTTCGACGTTCCATAGGGATTAAGTTGGGCTACAATGTCCTTTCATTAGATTTGGCCAAAATTTAGAATATAGCCAGAATCCAGGGCTGTCTCATTGTTCCCCACTCATTTCAGCCCATGGGTAACAATGAGACACTTTGTTTTTTCTTCAATAAACTTTTCAAAATCGATGGAAATCTTTCAAAACATGAATTAAAAGTGATTTTTGGCATATTTATAGAGTTTAAACTTCATTTAACCAAAAATAGAAAGTTAGTTGGTATTAATATATGGATTTTACAAAATTTAAATACTTTTTAGTATAACTTTTGTTATTAAAAGTTTCATGTTGGCAAAATTGCTCTAAAATGTTCAAGGCAAGTCACCTGCAATTGAACAATACAAAAACATGATGTATTGCTAGAAAAATTTTGATTTTCGTAGAGTGTCTCATTGTCCCCAGCTGTCTCATTGTTCCTGCCAAGTGCGTCTACAATGAGACAGTTGAATAACTCTGGCTGTAGATGTCGGATCGATCTCATATTTTGGTCAATATTAGAGCACATTAAAAGAAAGATAATGCAACTAAAAGCTCATTAAAACATGCTGATGAAAAAATTAGAATAATCGTTGAAGGTTGAAAACCAAAAGTGTCTCATTGATGACTACCCTACCCTAATACCAAAATTTGGTATTTTCATACCATTTTTAGTGCAGCAGTTGCAGTTAGTGAAAAAACGGAAATTATTCATATGCAACAGCCAAATCTACTCACCTGATGATTCCATGTTGTTATTAGTGATATTCTTCACCACACCGAATGCATTTGTCATTGATGAACGGCCTGTGCTTGAAGTTCTTGAAGCTTCTGAAAAATAACAAGATTGAAAAATAAGTATTATTAAAATGAAACTGAATTGAAATTCACCAAAATTCATTAATCTGTCGATTGACTCGTTTTTCAAAGTATTTGGTTATCCCGACTTAGAGATATTTCAACGTTTTTGAAAAAAATATTAGTGGGTATATCACACTAATTTTTAAAATCATCTTTAACATTTTTGGGTTTCAAGTCATTTTAGCGCAAAATTAATTAACTCGTAAAAATTTTTAACAAATTTCCCATAGTTTCAGAGAAAATTGATGAAACCTTTCAATATTCAAATAATACCAAAATGTGCCATCCTGACTTAGAAAATTTTCCACAATTTCAAGTCATTTCTATAGGGGGTATATCAAAAATGTTTAAAATCAAGTTTGAAATTTCCGGTTTTGAATGAAAGCATTCGCTTTGAGACATCATTTTAGCGCAAAATTAATTATTTTGTCAAAATTGGTCAAAATTTTCCCATAGTTTCAGAGGAATTTGATAAAACACTTAAATACCAAAATAATACCAAAATGTGCCATCCTGACTTAGAAAATTTTCCACAATTTCAAGTCATTTCTATAGGGGGTATATCAAAAATGTTTAAAATCAAGT
The DNA here is from genome assembly GCF_015732765.1 of Culex quinquefasciatus. Lineage (NCBI taxonomy): Eukaryota > Metazoa > Arthropoda > Insecta > Diptera > Culicidae > Culex > Culex quinquefasciatus. The sequence continues at coordinate 181,760,287 of NC_051862.1, read as the reverse complement.
TTGAAATTTCCGGTTTTGAATGAAAGCATTCGCTTTGAGACATCATTATAGCGCAAAATTAATTATTTTGTCAAAATTGGTCAAAATTTTCCCATAGTTGCAGAGGAATTTGATAAAATACTGTAATACCAAAAGAATACCAAAATGTGGTGTTCGATCATTGACAAATTCTGCAATTTTGCAATATCAAAACAATACCTTAAATTGGTATGATACCACATTTTGCTCTTGCATAATCCTTAAGACAAATTTTAAAGGGTCCAGGAATACCAAAATTTGGTATTGATACCAGAGAAAGGTATTATTACGCATTTCCCTTGTTATTTACCCATGCTCGGGTTGTGGAACATTTTCTAAGTCAGGATGGCACATTTTGGTATTATTTTGGTATTAAAGTGTTTTATCAAATTCTTCTGAAACTATGGGAAAATTTTGACCAATTTTGACAAAATAATTAATTTTGCACTAAAATGATGTCTCAAAGCGAATGCTTTCATTCAAAATCGGAAATTTCAAACTCGATTTTAATCATTTTTGATATACCCCCTATAGAAATGACTTGAAATTGTGGAAAATTTTCTAAGTCAGGATGGCACATTTTGATATTATTTTGGTATTTAAGTGTTTTATCAAATTCCTCTGAAACTATGGGAAAATTTTGACCAATTTTGACAAAATAATTAATTTTGCGTTAAAATCATGTCTCAAAGCGAATGCTTTCATTCAAAACCGGAAATTTCAAACTTTATTTTAATCATTTTTGATATACCCCCTATAGAAATGACTTGAAATTGTTGAAAATTTTCTAAGTCAGGATGGCACATTTTGGTATTATTTTGGTATTTAAATGTTTTATCAAATTCCTCTGAAACTATGGGAAAATTTTGACCAATTTTGACAAAATAATTAATTTTGCGCTAAAATGATGTCTCAAAGCGAATGCTTTCATTCAAAACCGGAAATTTCAAACTTGATTTTAAACATTTTTGATATACCTCCTACAGAAATGACTTGAAATTGTGGAAAATTTTCTAAGTCAGGATGGCACATTTTGGTATTATTTGAATATTGAAAGGTTTCATCAATTTTCTCTGAAACTATGGGAAATTTGTTAAAAAAATTTTACGAGTTAATTTATTTTGCGCTAAAATGACTTGAAACTCAAAAATGTTTAAGATGATTTTAAAAATTAGTGTGATATACCCACTAATATTTTTTTCAAAAACGTTGAAATATCTCTAAGTCGGGATAACCAAATACTTTGAAAAACGAGCCAATCGACAGATTAACACTCAAACGCTCGGGTAGTCATTTGACTCCTATTTTTTTTCTTTGAAATCTCATAACTTTTGATAGAATTGACCAATTTGGATGCTTTCGGTTGCAAAAGATCCAGATTTGTCTATATTTTGAACTGCCAGATGGGGGACAAATGTGGTCCATTTTTACCGGAGATATTCCGGATTCTGTTGGGGTACCTCGGCCCTCCTATATGGTATTTGGCCAATATAATAAAACTTTCAACAGAAAAATTTCGGAAATGATGCAAAACTACAAGGCATCATCCTAATACATCATCCTGCAAAATAATTGACATGGTTAAGTCCTACGGGGCAGCGGAGCCGGTTCGAGTTGGGCAACAATTGACATCAGCTCAGTGAACCGTTTCCGGATAGAACCTGTTCCGGTGCCCGAAGGTCTTCAGCATGTCATGTATCTATGCAGGATGATGTTTTAGGATGATTCCTTGAAGGTATGCATCATTTCCGATTTTATTCTGTTGAAAAGTTTTTATTATATTGGCCAAATATCCATTTAGGAGGGTCGAGGTACCCCAACAGAATCCGGAATATCTCCGGTAAAAATGGACCACATTTGTCCTCCGTCTGACAGTTGAAAATATAGACAAATCTGGATCGTTTGCACCCGGAAGCATCCAAATTGGTCAATTCTATCAAAAGTTATGAGAATTTTAAGAAAAAAATAGGGGTCAAATGACTACCCGAGCGTTTGAGTGTTAATGAATTTTGGTGAATTTCAATTCAGTTTCATTTTAATAATACTTATTTTTCATTCTTGTTATTTTTCAGAAGCTTCAAGAACTTCAAGCACAGGCCGTTCATCAATGACAAATGCATTCGGTGTGGTGAAGAATATCACTAATAACAACATGGAATCATCAGGTGAGTAGATTTGGCTGTTGCATATGAATAATTTCCGTTTTTTCACTAACTGCAACTGCTGCACTAAAAATGGTATGAAAATAAAATTTTGGTATTACTTGTTCAAATACCAGCGACCATAATGTGCTCTTGGTTGCCCAGTAATAGATGGTAAAATAACATGAAATCATACCAAAATCATGTATGTGAAAGACCACAGAAATACCAAAATATGATTTTCCAAGGGCGCGGGAATACCTAAAAATAAAACCATGGCAATACCAAGTTTTGGTATTCAAGCAATGTTCAAAAATCCAGAAGACCTCAACTTGGTATTGAAATGGTTTTATTTTGAGGTATTATTTTACCCTTGGAATAACATGGTTTGGTATTGTTGTGCCCTTACACATACAAGATTTTGGTATGATTTCATGGTATTTTACCATCTATTACTGGGCAACCAAGGGCACATTTTGGTCGCTGTTATTTGCCCAAGTAATACCAAAATTTGGTATTCCCGTGTTATTTACCCCTGCTCGGGTACCGAAGGCACCAAAATAGTTTCAGCCGGATTAAAAAATGGGTAATTTTCCGCCAACTCACACAGCAGTTGCCCCGACCCCTCAACCACGCTTACCCAAGCAAGCAATCTGTCGAGTTCAGAAATTGATTTAAACTGAACAGAAGTTGCACGTAAAAATAAAATATGTTAATGGAAATCTTTTGAACATGGTTTACTTTTTTTGCACCCATTAATTTATACTTGCATACTAGCTACATGTTTTAAAGGTTTCTTTGTAGGTGCTGCTACCTATACTTCTGCAATAGTGGTCGGTATCATGAAGCACTCCCGGGCGGGCAATCCGTTCCGAAAAGTGGAAATTTCATGGTAGACTCTCCACTCTCCGATGAACTGCGGCGGCACATCAAACACTGCGGCCATGTTCCCAATGTTGAGGTTGTCCAAACGTTCTACATACTGCAAGTGAAACAAAACGTTTTTCATTTCGATGTTATGTGTCGGAGGTGATTTTCACTTACGCCCGCGTTGATAGGGCAGTGCAGATTTTCCAAATGTTTCGTGTACTGGTACCATGGTTCAGAAGGCATTTTTAGTACTGGACACAAGTTTGGGATGTCACGCGAAACTATTCCGGGGTTCCATTTGCCCTGTTCCAAGCGTTCGGTGTACATCTTCCACTTGAATAAACATAATTTTAAAATCATTTTTTTTCATTGCAAAATCGATCAGCATACCCTGGTGGGATCATTGTAACTCTTGTTTATCGTGACCGTTCCATTCAACAGCAGAGATCCATCATCTTGGGGCAAAATGCTAAATTGTGACATGTCCATATCTGGCATTGGCAACCCATTTCCGCACTCCCTTAAATCTTCATCGAAGTCGATGGTGACGGTAGCCTGATAGTATTGTTTGATAGTATTAATAATAAGCTAAACATTACTTATTTGAGAATATTTAGTTCTTACCTGATATTGAAGGAAATTTAATATAAAAATAACTGCACAAAAAAGAGATATCATTTTAACTGGGACCAAACTGAAATAAGCTCAAACTACACTGTTGCTTTCACATCAAGCGACTGAGCTGAACAATGTTAGTTAGTACATCAACATCTCTTGAATGATAATATCCTGAACAATGCACACAAATTATGTACAATTAATAATTATCTGATTTCACCCATGCAATACGTTTTATTCAATGAATTTGACCGTTATTCATTAAAGATATATTTTTATGATTTTACAACACGCATACTTTACAAATAATTTGTTAATAACTTTTATAGATGATCTCTTTCGTGTAAGAGACTTATCATCACAACAGTTTTGTTGGGATGTTGTTGTTCAAATTCAACTTTAAAAATGATGCAAACGCCATTCTAACACTCATCTGAAATTAACCCAATTAGAACTTCTTACAGGTCATCCACTTAATTAAGTGATAGCCTAATGTTCAAACCATAATTTGTCTGAAAGTCTCACTTCCAGCCAGATCCCACAATAAACCGTCCAAGTTATGTTATCGAAGTGGGTGAAATATGATGCCACCGTTACGATTTTCAATCCAAATATCCATTCCACAAATTAATTGTCTCAAAATGGTCTGCGTCGGCTTCGAATTGATTCAACCCCTGTTGTGTCCTCCGCTGCTGTCGATCCACATTTGCTTGTCAATCGATTATGCTAATGTGAGGTTAAATAATTCCGAGAAAGGGTGCCTCTGTTAATTTGATTTGCTTGACCTCTATTCACCAATCTGCCGGCCGACCAGAGAGACTTGAGGCCACAGTCACCGTAGGGTGCCAATTTTGCTTGTGGACTTTAGAATGGACGACACCCGACCATCATGGGTTCCCAGTTAAACATCACTATCATCGAGGTTTTATTCCATTTGTGGTGATATCTTTAGGGTAAACCCACAAATGTTTACCTTTTTAGTCGACGATCCTGAAAGAAATGCTGAATAGGTCAAAAAAAGCTTCCCTTCGCCCAAATGTATAAAATTAAGCTACTTTGTGGACAGCATTACCCGCTGGCTGGCTTCGGGGTGTCACATGTCGGAAGCTAACAAGAGGCATTTTAATTTAATTAAAACTTTTCACAGATTCACCCCGCCTATGCGGGGAAGCTTTGCAACGTTAAGTGTGACTTTGAATTTTGTGCCGGTCACAACTTTGAGCTGAAAGGGTCCAATATTTGGCTAAAGCTACGGTATTCCTGTCGAGCTTTGACTATAGTAAGGCACCACAAATGGGTCATGCTGAGTTCGGGAATAAAGTAACAAACTGTTTATGGTCCAATTTGGATGCTGTGAAATTGCCAAATGGGTTTATTCAATAGGTGAAAACTAATTCGTGATGGTCGTTTTAAATTTAAATTACCGGTTTCAAATACTATTTATTTCATTATAAAAAAGTCTTTTTCGTTCATATGCATAAAATTATGATATTTTTAACCAGATAAGGGCTGTTATAAATAACAAACACACCTCATTTTAGCGCTAAAATATTGATAACAGTTCCTTTAACTAGCATGGACAAATTGTCCATGTCATGCTCTCATGCCAAATGATAGATGGAATGGAATAATTAAAATAAATATGCTTAAATACAATGCATGCAAAAACTAACAAAAAAATTCCAAAATGTTATGCAAAAAATCGAAAGAACTGCTCATGTTAGAAAAAATGCAAAATCTCATAAAAATTATACAAACAATTTGCTTAAAAAAACAAAGAATGCAAAAACTTACAGAAAATTTTCAAAATGTTATGGTAAAAATCAAAAAAACTGCTCATGTTTGAAAGAATGCAAAACCTCCCAAAAATTATAGAAATAATATGCTTAAAAAACTAATAATGCATAAACTCATCAAAATATTTGAAAAGTATGCCAAAAATATAGAATGCAAAAACTAACAGATAAGGGCTGTTATAAATAACAAACACACCTCATTTTAGCGCTAAAATATTGATAACAGTTCCTTTAACTAGCATGGACAAATTGTCCATGTCATGCTCTCATGCCAAATGATAGATTTGAAGTTTGATATCTTAAAACAGAACCAAAAATAACAAAGCTATATGCATTTCTTATTTATATAAATTTTCTTCAATACTTAATCCCAAAATTATCGTCCTTATCCTGTGTTTTAGAGGTCAACTAAAGCAACTGTTGTACACGAAATAATTCGTTCCTTTGCATGACTTATCAAAAAACCTTGCAGTGAATAAAACACAATACAGTATAGGGAAATGTCAGAAAGGAATGGACATTTTCAAAATATACTCTAAATTAAAGATTTATTTTATTATCTTTGACTGAACAGGCCTAAATAAATACTAATAAAATAAATAAAGTCCTAACAATTATTCTTTAAAATTTTTGGCAATATGTTACTTCATAAAAGCATCAAAAAATCATCAAAGTCAAAGGAACATTTTTTTTCTGAATTTCAGACTTTGCTTTGACCGAGAAGGTTTTAATTTTTTAAAGGTTTGATTTTTGTATTTTTTGATTTTGATGAAACTTTCTGTGTACTTTTTCAGTGACCAAAGTATTCACTTTGCATCATTGGCTCGTCAAGTCTCCATAAAATGTTAGCAATCGTCCCTACCAAAATGCTTTAAAAAAATAAAAAAATATCTAGTAAGGGACCGTCCATCAACCACGTGGACACTTTTTTAGAATTCTCGGCACCCCGTGGAAAATTGTCCATACAAATCTGTTTTGTATGGAGCGTGGACAATCGCCATAGCCCCCCCCCCCCCTAAAGTGTTCTCGTGGTGTATGGATGGTCCCTAATCGGATTTTCTGATTGATTTGGTGTCATTCGCAAAGTAACAAGTATTGCTTAGAACCCTACATAAATAGAAGTTTATGCAACAAATTGCAAAAAGAGGATTATTTCAGCACAAGTCGTACATTTATCCAACGAGGTTCACCGAGTTGGATAATTACGACGAATGATGAAAAAAAATCAAGTTTCGAAACGAGTTCCATACAATTAACGTATTATGCAATTCCGAAAACACCCTTTTTATAGGACAAACTTCTATGCATTGAATCAATGAATCGATTAAATCAAAAAAATGTTGGAAAGTATAAATTTGTCTATCAAGTGCTGAAAAGTTCAACTTTTCAGCATCCATGTTTTTAAAAGGTGTACTATTTTATTATTTTTGGTACTGAAAAGTAGGCAGTTTCGTCGTTCAAGAATGTCAGGGAAAGGAAATAGTCTCATGACGGAATTGAAAAAAAAAAATTAAAATAATTTGCAATTCCGTCGTGAAACTACGACTCGTGCTGAAAAAAAATTCTTTTTGCTACTTTTTGCATTAACTACTACTAACGATGTTTTCGGTCGCAGAAATTACAGATTTGTTCAAATTAAGTTCTGCAAAGTTCTAGAATCATCTAGACATTTCGAGCCAAACATTTCATTAGGGCACAAAACCAAAAACCGCCATTCGAGAAAATCGCTTGCAAAAAGTGGGCTACTTGTTTCAATTCCTTTTTAAAAAAGAAGCTTGACTGATGGTATTTTAACTGACGATTCGATAAATTACATCATTATCCTGAACTCTGCTTTAATGCTTCTTAATTTTTGTAGATTTTCGCAATAAAAATCATAATTTTAAAAAATCCCGTTATTAGGCCCTTTTAGCTTTCCAACTGCTATTTATAATGGGCCCTTTCTAAATGCAATTTCGAAGAGAATTAAAAGGGCACTAAAGCGCTGTCGCCGGATTGATGTTTTGAATGATGTTTATGGGCCCTTTTGTATAGTGTATAGAAATAATGAGGGATTCAGTGGAAATTTTGATAATTTGTGAAGTTCTGCGATTGAATGGTGTAGATAAGGTATGTAAAACATAAAAATTCTTCAAAAGAGTACTGAACAGCAGCCGCGGGACCGTATTAAATATTGTATTTCAACGAAGTTTTTTTCTTCAGAAATGCTTGGTGAAAAGTAAACCAAACTTTGTTTTGAAGTGAATTAGTGTTAAGAATGTATGAAAAGTTCATTTTATAACACAAAAAGTTCCACAACTAATAAAAACTAACGAAAAACAAAAGGGCACATATTACATCTTTTTTGGTTTTGGAGTGAAAATTGTTATGTGCCCTTTTGTGTTTTGATTTTTTCAATGGTAAATTGTTTGCTATCAATCTGATTCTTGGAGGGCATGTAGGGATTGTACTAATGAATGGAATAGTGGAATAATCCCGAATGTTTACGTTTTGGTTTTGTGCCCTAATGAAATGTTTGGCTCGATTTTAACAAATCACTGGAAAGAAGAATCATCTTGATTGGTTGAGTTATGCCCGAGAACCAGCGAGTTGAAGTTACCGTTCCACCTTTTTTGGGAGGCTTGGGCGTCCGTGTAAGTTGGACATGCGTTGGGCGTTCCAGTGTTAAGTTGCACTAAAAAAAATAAAGAAATTTTGAACTATGGCACTAGTTGAATCAAAATTGCAATCTAAAAGCACTTCACCTAAAATTTTGATTTGATTTCATTGATCTCTGAAAAAAAAAAACAAATTTCATGAGATCAATCAACTTTAAAAAAATGCTTCTAGAACAATAAAGATAGGAACATTGGTTAATGAGATACAGACTCCGATAGAAAATTACACAAGAAAACGAGGATTTTCTCCATGTTTTTTTTCCTACATCAGTAAAATAGTTTAAGAGACTATAACTCAGCAAATATGCGTCCGGTTTATCTTGTCAAAAAATGAATGTGTCGTAAAGCTCTGGATAATAATATTCTTAAAATGTTTCTACACGGATAGAAATCCTGTCCGTGAAATCGACAACATTGTTCTCGATTCGTTCTAAAATTCGTTTCGGAATGTTTTCGACCAGTCGTCCGGTAAAAATTGCAACGAAATCGATAAAAAATGTTGTCGATTCCGTCAACATCAATTTCACGGTTTGAATGCGCCTAGATGTATGCAATTTGCAAAGTATCGATATAGCGTCGATATTTTGCATTCAAATTGGCCGTTATAGTTCAAAACTGTTCCGGAATAGTTAATCATATCAGAAAACTACTGATTTGCATAAAATTTCTTTTATTTTTGTTTTATAATCAAAAATTAACTTGCACACAAAGGTGTACACTCGATTTAGGTAAAATGTGGATTGACATCTTAGAGACTAGTGGTAAATTCCGTCAGTTTTGGGTCCACGCTGGACCAGCACAGCACAGCCGGACGGTCTAACATCCAAATTGATGCCGGAACGTGGCTTGTCGCTGCGTAGTCGGGTTGACGATCTCCTTTGCCGAGGACAGAATCACTATGACATTCTGGACCGACGGAGCGGAGCCCTTAAGTATTCGCGCAGTGTAAGCAGGTGTTTTGTAGTCATGATGAGCTGGCATCCAAACATCAGCTGGCATTTCAGACTTTCAAAGAGCTGAATGGATTGGGAGAGAGATTAGTGAATGTGCAAAGGAGTTTGAGATTGAGAATCTTACCCGCTGCCCTTTCAGATCAGCACTTGGAGCAAATCAGATGCGACGTACTCATCGGGCGAGGTCAGCGTGATCGCGTCGGTGCGCAGCTGCACATCCGGCTAAGGTGATTCGCCGACGACGTCGCCGCAATCAACCAACAACATGGCAGCGGTCTCTGGACAACAGCAACGGATCATGGTCATCGAATTAGACCACATGGAATGGCACGAGCTGCATGCACCAAGCTAGATATAGCCAAACAAATCTCGTCCAGCAACCCCTGCAGAAGAAAGCAATAAATAAAAATCTAAAATCTAAAATCTAAAAATCTAAAAATCTAAAAATCTAAAATTCTAAAAATCTAAAATCTAAAAATCTAAAAATCTAAAAATTTAAAAATCTAAAAATCTAAAAATCTAAAAATCTAAAAATCTAAAAATCTAAAAATCTAAAAATCTAAAAATCTAAAAATCTAAAAATCTAAAAATCTAAAAATCTAAAAATCTAAAATCTAAAAATCTAAAAATCTAAAAATCTAAAAATCTAAAAATCTAAAAATCTAAAAATTTAAAAATCTAAAAATCTAAAAATCTAAAAATCTAAAAATCTAAAAATCTAAAAATCTAAAAATCTAAAAATCTAAAAATCTAAAAATCTAAAAATCTAAAAATCTAAAAATCTAAAATCTAAAAATCTAAAAATCTAAAAATCTAAAAATCTAAAAATCTAAAAATCTAAAAATCTAAAAATCTAAAAATCTAAAAATCTAAAATCTAAAAATCTAAAATCTAAAAATCTAAAAATCTAAAATCTAAAAATCTAAAAATCTAAAATCTAAAATCTAAAATCTAAAAATCTAAAAATCTAAAAATCTAAAAATCTAAAAATCTAAAATCTAAAAATCTAAAAATCTAAAAATCTAAAAATCTAAAAATCTAAAATCTAAAAATCTAAAAATCTAAAATCTAAAAATCTAAAAATCTAAAAATCTAAAATCTAAAAATCTAAAAATCTAAAAATCTAAAAATCTAAAATCTAAAAATCTAAAAATCTAAAAATCTAAAAATCTAAAAATCTAAAAATCTAAAAATCTAAAAATCTAAAATCTAAAAATCTAAAAATCTAAAAATCTAAAAATCTAAAAATCTAAAAATCTAAAAATCTAAAAATCTAAAAATCTAAAAATCTAAAAATCTAAAAATCTAAAATCTAAAATCTAAAAATCTAAAAATCTAAAAATCTAAAAATCTAAAATCTAAAAATCTAAAAATCTAAAAATCTAAAATCTAAAAATCTAAAATCTAAAAATCTAAAATCTAAAAATCTAAAATCTAAAATCTAAAAATCTAAAAATCTAAAAATCTAAAAATCTAAAATCTAAAATCTAAAAATCTAAAAATCTAAAAATCTAAAATCTAAAAATCTAAAAATCTAAAATCTAAAATCTAAAAATCTAAAAATCTAAAAATCTAAAATCTAAAAATCTAAAATCTAAAATCTAAAAATCTAAAATCTAAAAATCTAAAATCTAAAAATCTAAAAATCTAAAAATCTAAAAATCTAAAAATCTAAAATCTAAAAATCTAAAATCTAAAAATCTAAAATCTAAAAATCTAAAATCTAAAATCTAAAAATCTAAAAATCTAAAAATCTAAAAATCTAAAAATCTAAAAATCTAAAAATCTAAAAATCTAAAATCTAAAAATCTAAAAATCTAAAAATCTAAAAATCTAAAATCTAAAAATCTAAAAATCTAAAAATCTAAAAATCTAAAAATCTAAAAATCTAAAAATCTAAAATCTAAAAATCTAAAAATCTAAAAATCTAAAATCTAAAAATCTAAAATCTAAAAATCTAAAATCTAAAAATCTAAAAATCTAAAAATCTAAAAATCTAAAATCTAAAAATCTAAAAATCTAAAAATCTAAAAATCTAAAAATCTAAAAATCTAAAATCTAAAATCTAAAAATCTAAAATCTAAAAATCTAAAAATCTAAAAATCTAAAATCTAAAAATCTAAAAATCTAAAAATCTAAAAATCTAAAAATCTAAAAATCTAAAAATCTAAAAATCTAAAAATCTAAAAATCTAAAAATCTAAAAATCTAAAAATCTAAAATCTAAAAATCTAAAAATCTAAAATTCTAAAAATCTAAAAATCTAAAAATCTAAAAATCTAAAAATCTAAAAATCTAAAAATCTAAAAATCTAAAAATCTAAAAATCTAAAAATCTAAAATCTAAAAATCTAAAAATCTAAAAATCTAAAATCTAAAAATCTAAAAATCTAAAAATCTAAAAATCTAAAAATCTAAAAATCTAAAATCTAAAAATCTAAAAATCTAAAAATCTAAAAATCTAAAAATCTAAAAATCTAAAATCTAAAAATCTAAAAATCTAAAAATCTAAAAATCTAAAAATCTAAAAATCTAAAAATCTAAAAATCTAAAATCTAAAATCTAAAAATCTAAAATCTAAAAATCTAAAAATCTAAAATCTAAAAATCTAAAAATCTAAAATCTAAAAATCTAAAAATCTAAAAATCTAAAAATCTAAAAATCTAAAATCTAAAAATCTAAAAATCTAAAATCTAAAAATCTAAAATCTAAAAATCTAAAATCTAAAAATCTAAAAATCTAAAAATCTAAAATCTAAAAATCTAAAAATCTAAAAATCTAAAATCTAAAAATCTAAAAATCTAAAAATCTAAAATCTAAAATCTAAAAATCTAAAAATCTAAAAATCTAAAATCTAAAAATCTAAAATCTAAAAATCTAAAAATCTAAAATCTAAAATCTAAAAATCTAAAATCTAAAAATCTAAAAATCTAAAAATCTAAAAATCTAAAAATCTAAAATCTAAAAATCTAAAAATCTAAAATCTAAAAATCTAAAATCTAAAAATCTAAAAATCTAAAAATCTAAAAATCTAAAAATCTAAAAATCTAAAAATCTAAAAATCTAAAAATCTAAAAATCTAAAATCTAAAAATCTAAAAATCTAAAAATTTAAAATCTAAAATCTAAAAATCTAAAAATCTAAAAATCTAAAAATCTAAAAATCTAAAAATCTAAAAATCTAAAATCTAAAATCTAAAAATCTAAAAATCTAAAATCTAAAAATCTAAAATCTAAAAATCTAAAAATCTAAAATCTAAAAATCTAAAATCTAAAATCTAAAAATCTAAAAATCTAAAAATCTAAAAATCTAAAAATCTAAAAATCTAAAATCTAAAAATCTAAAAATCTAAAAATCTAAAATTTAAAAATCTAAAAATCTAAAAATCTAAAATCTAAAAATCTAAAAATCTAAAAATCTAAAATCTAAAAATCTAAAAATCTAAAATCTAAAAATCTAAAATCTAAAAATCTAAAAATCTAAAATCTAAAAATCTAAAAATCTAAAATCTAAAAATCTAAAAATCTAAAAATCTAAAAATCTAAAAATCTAAAAATCTAAAAATCTAAAAATCTAAAAATCTAAAAATCTAAAAATTTAAAAATCTAAAAATCTAAAAATCTAAAAATCTAAAAATTTAAAAATCTAAAAATCTAAAAATTTTAACATCAAAAAATCTAAAAATCTAAAAACCTAAACATCTAAAAATCTAAAAATCTGAAAATCTAAAAATCTAAAAATCTAAAAATCTAAAAATCTAAAAATCTTAAAATCTAAAAACCTAAAAACCTAAAAATCTAAAAACCTAAAAATCTAAAAATCTAAAAACCTAAAATTCTTAAAATTCTTAAAATTCTTAAAATTCTTAAAATTCTTAAAATTCTTAAAATTCTTAAAATTCTTAAAATTCTTAAAATTCTTGAAATTCTTAAAATTCTTAAAATTCTTAAAATTCTTAAAATTCTTAAAATTCTTAAAATTTAAAATTCTTAAAATTTAAAATTTAAAATTTTTAAATTTTAAAATTTAAAATTTAAAATTCTTAAAATTTTAAAATTTTAAAATTTTAAAATTTTAAAATTTAAAATTTTAAAATTTTAAAATTCTTAAAATTTTAAAATTTAAAATTTTAAAATTTTAAAATTTTAAAATTTTAAAATTTTAAAATTTTAAAATTTTAAAATTTAAAATTTTTAAAATTTTAAAATTTTAAAATTTTAAAATTCTTAAAATTTTAAAATTTTAAAATTCTTAAATTTAAAATTCTTAAAATTTTAAAATTTTAAAATTTTAAAATTTTAAAATTTTAAAATTTAAAATTTTAAAATTCTTAAAATTTTAAAATTTTAAAATTTTAAAATTTTAAAATTTAAAATTTTAAAATTTTAAAATTTAAAATTTTAAATTTTAAAATTTTAAAATTTTAAAATTTTAAAATTTAAAATTTTAAAATTTAAAATTTTAAAATTCTTAAAATTTAAAATTTTAAAATTTAAAATTTTAAAATTCTTAAAATTTAAAATTTTAAAATTTAAAATTTTAAAATTTTAAAATTCTTAAAATTTAAAATTTTAAAATTTTAAAATTTTAAAATTCTTAAAATTTTAAAATTCTAAAATTTTAAAATTTTAAATTTTAAAATTTTAAAATTTAAAATTTAAAATTTTAAGATTCTTAAAATTCTTAAAATTCTTAAAATTTTAAAATTTTAAAATTTTTAAAATTTTAAAATTTTAAAATTTTAAAATTTTAAAATTCTTAAAATTTAAAATTTTAAAATTTTAAAATTTTAAAATTTTAAAATTCTTAAAATTTTAAAATTTTAAAATTTTTTAAATTCTTAAGATTCTTAAAATTCTTAAAATTTTAAAATTCTTAAAATTTTTAAAATTTTAAAATTTTAAAACTCTTAAAATTTTTAAATTCTTTAAATTCTTTAAAATCTTTAAATTTTTTAAATTCTTTAAATTTTTAAATTCTTTAAATTCTTTAAATTCTTTAAATTCTTTAAATTCTTTAAATTCTTTAAATTCTTTAAATTCTTTAAATTCTTTAAATTCTTTAAATTCTTTAAATTCTTTAAATTCTTTAAATTCTTTAAATTCTTTAAATTCTTTAAATTCTTTAAATTCTTTAAATTCTTTAAATTCTTTAAATTCTTTAAATTCTTTAAATTCTTTAAATTCTTTAAATTCTTTAAATTCTTTAAATTCTTTAAATTCTTTAAATTCTTTAAATTCCTAAAATTCTTAAATTTTTTAAATTCCTACAATTCTTTGAATTCCTAAAATTCTTTAAATTCCTAAAATTCTTAAAATTCTTAAAATTCTTTAAATTCTATAAATTTCTAAAATTCTTAAAATTCTTAAAATTCTTAAAATTCTTAAAATTCTTAAAATTCTTTTATTTCTTCAAATTTTTTAATTTTTTTTAAATTCTTTAAATTCTTTAAATTCTTTAAATTCTTTAAATTCTTTAAATTCTTTAAATTCTTTAAATTCTTTAAATTCTTTAAATTCTTTAAATTCTTTAAATTCTTTAAATTCTTTAAATTCTTTAAATTCTTTAAATTCTTTAAATTCTTTAAATTCTTTAAATTCTTTAAATTTTTAAATTCTTTAAATTCTTTAAATTTTTAAATTCTTTAAATTCTTTAAATTTTTAAATTCTTTAAATTCTTTAAATTCTTTAAATTCTTTAAATTCTTTAAATTCTTTAAATTCTTTAAATTCTTTAAATTCTTTAAATTCTTTAAATTCCTTAAATTCTTTAAATTCCTAAAATTCTTAAAATTCTTAAAATTCTTAAAATTCTATAAATTTTTAAAATTCTTAAAATTCTTAAAATTCTTTAAATTCTTTTAATTCTTTAAATTCCTTAAATTCCTTAAATTCTTTAAATTCTTTAAATTCTTTAGATTCTTTAAATTCTTTAAATTCCTTAAATTCTTTCAATTCTTTAAATTCTTTCAATTAAGTTTTAATACAGAATGACTATTTGGGCAATTTGAAAGGGTTAGATATGTCGCATGATACATTTTGAGCCATAAATGTTCAACCGTTGCAATTATTGAACAGCTTGGATGAACCGGTTTTGAAACAGAACGTTCAAACATGAACCAGTTTTGAAACAGAACGACTATTCATGAAATTTTGAGAAGTTAGATATACCGCATGATTATGTGTCTGATGAAAAGTCATGTTTAATGTTCTCTTACTGAAGATAGTATAAAGAACAACAAAAGTTTACCAAACTTTTTTTTAGTGACACTTTTTTGAAAACGTACTCTTTTTATATTTTAAACGCTAATTGTAGATTAAGATCTTTCCAAAACACTATAAAACTTTGAGTTTTGGTTATGTTTTGCATGAGATATAAATTTTACAAATTTACTGTAATATAACGCATTTTGCTATGATATTTTTTCGTTCAGCCCCTCTCCCCCGATCCCCACTCAAAATCCACTAATTTGCATATTTTCTCCTTCAAGTAAACATCCTGACGATTCCAAAGCACTATAAAACATTGAAGTTGCAATTATGCCTATTTATTCAAGCCTGCGAAAATTTACTTTAACGCATTTTGCAGCCTTCGGGTTGAACAGGGGTTTTTTTCTTTCGGGTTGTCCCGTAGGTAAGAATTGTTGGTGGTAGCCAATGTGGTTTACTCTATAACACTCACTTGGCTGATCCGGGCTGTTCCGGCTGAAACTCACCAAACTAATCCATCCAAAACTGCGTTCAAAAGTAAAACATTGACAAAAGCACAACATTTCACAGCCTAATAATTTCAATTGCCGAAAAAGCTCACCGCACCGGGACTTTTCCGTATCCGAAAACGTGGACGAGGAACCGGTCGCGTCTTCCGAATTCACCAATACAAAAACGAACACCGTAATCAAAACTGCGGAAACGTTGACGAGGTTGAGATACCTGGTCACGGTAATAGAAAAACGGCCCGGGAACCCGGCGCGACGCGGCTAAGTGGCCAAAAAGTTTGTTTTGATCTGTTTGCTAAAATAAACAAAGTCCCGAAACGTCATCACTGTTTACCGTGGTGGTCGATATTATGTAAAGCAGAAAACGGCGGGCGCCGAAATGTAGGCAACAAAATCACCGATTTCGTCGACATTGTAGACATTATCGAAAACATTGTTTTCAAAATCGAAAACATTCAATGTTTTCGATTTTATCGCCTAATGTTTTCAAACACACGGACAGGATTTCTATCCGTGTATCATCCCTAACAATAACAGTAGTCAAGTGAAAATAAATTCAAAAACAAAAAAAGATCTATATATAAGCAAGATTTTTTATCAGTATGAATATCAGTTTAAGGAAATTTAAAATAATATTTGAAGGATTGAATTAATAACAAAACATTTTGAGAATTTAAAATAAATTGTTTGCGATCAAAACACAATTGCGCCAAGAGATCAACTAGTTTTCGATAACCATCAAAGGGTCTCTCTGAACTGTCCTCCCCAGAAGGGCATAATCCGTAGGATTAAATGTAACCGAAAACCATCCTCTCTAGTTCAGCCAAAGTTTGTTTATTGAATTACCTAGCTGACCTTTCGCGTTAAATCATTCCCAAAAGTCACTGTGTCTGCTTGAACCTAGTTCGGTGGTGCTACCACGAGAGACAAGTTGACATGTGGTCGCAAGATTATGTTTTCTTCTTCAAATTTTCACACACAACTTGATTAACGGTATTATTTTGTGTCCATTGACCAAATCGGTGCCGACTTACGGTCCCATTACATAATTTTGCCTTCCTGTGTGCGCCCATGTGTCTGAATTTCAATATAAATTACACTGTAAAAATCAAGTCTATTCAACAGTTCGATAGCTGAGAAATTTGTCTTGTGTTTAAAAGAAATATTTTTTCAACAGTGGAACTAATCAACCCGTGGCACACTACCGGGGCCAGCAGCTGTTTCCCTTCGCGTGACCACCGCGGCCAGTCATCGATCGATCGACCGATCGATTTGGCATTCTCCGAATTCGTTCATGCCCGTTAGTTTGCCACCCAAAACATAAACCAACTTCATTCACATTAACAACCACACACCGACACGAGTGTGTAAACAGTTGGTTCATTTATGCTTATGCTTGTCGTTTGCGCGAGCTTTCTTTGACCACCGACGACTTAGTAGATGTGCCAACGACCGCCGTAGCAGCAATTTGGTCGTGTTTATGCCCAAACCACGATAATGATGACGATGCCGGGGTTGATGAGGTGGTGACTACATGTTGCGCTACTTGCGCATCCCTAGCACGAGAAACAGCAGCGGCGTTTTTGGCACACCCTGTACGAGGCGCGCGCGAAACTCCACACACACACTAACACACGATCTCTGTAACGACACACACGAATAAAGTACCAGTCTCAAGTAGTAACCTTAGCAAACGGACGCGTTTTTGCCTTTGCTCCCGAAATTACTGCTTGACCGCGAAACCGATTTATACAGTCCACTCATCCGGAGGAACATTGGTCCTTACGGAACCGGATACGCGGAAAACCGGTGGAATCGTCGTGGTTCTGTTTTTCGCGAGAAAAGTGCCGATTGAAACATCCGCGATCGGATGTTGGTGACGCGGAAGTGCGCGTTGCTGCCGAAAAGAAAAAAAAAAAAAAAAAAAAAAAAAGAGTAGCCTCCTCCGGGGAACGGCGGAAGTGACCCGGGAAGTGCGATCCCGACGGAATTTGCCAGAAGGCGTTCCGATTTCGTGAAGAAAAAGTGAAAAAGTGACTTTTCCGGAAGATTTGGTCGGCTTGGGTTGGCGTGGTTTGGACTTTGCAAATGGCGGACGGGCAGCAGGAAAAAGTGTGTGAGTGAAATGGACGATGTCCACGCCGTTCGGGAAGTCTAAAAGAACGCCAAGAACACCACCACTGTCTCCGTCGCCGTTGCCGACACCAACACTACCAAAGACCCCGTCGACGCCGCAAGTGAAGTCTGTGGCCGAACAAAAGTCGGAAAAGAAGAAGAAAGAAGAAAAGAGGAAGATGGACGCGCAACTGAAGGCGCTAGTGAAGCAGAGAGAGGCAGTGCGTGGAAAGCTTTTTCGTGTGCGTGCGGCCTTGAGAGACAGCGAGGAGGAACCGAACCCGAACGTTCGAAACGTTCACTTCCTCCAGCTGCAGAAGCGGGCTTTGGAGAACATTTACGGCGAGTGCAATGATGTGCAGAACAAAATCTACGCACTGCCGCTCTCTGAAGACCAAGACACAGTGCAAACCGAGAAGTACGTGGAGTTCGAGGGTGTCTTCAACGACGTGTCGCTGAAGTTGAGCACGCTGATCGATGTCGTGCCGAAGGCGGAACCAGCTGCCCCAGCGGCCGGAGCGCCGATCCAGCAGCCAGCCCAGCACTACCTCCCACCGCTGCAAGTGCCCTTGCCCAAATTCGATGGGTCCTACGAGAAGTGGTACGCGTTCAAGGCGCTGTTCACCACTCTGATGAACCGCTACCGACAAGAAGAGCCCGCCCTGAAACTCTACCACCTGCGGGACTGCCTCGTAGAGAAAGCAGCCGGAATCATCGACGACGAGATGATCAACAACAACGATTACGACGCCGCCTGGGCGCTGCTCACGTTGCGCTACGAGGACAAGCGGATCGTCGTGGACAAGCTCGTGGAGAAACTCTACGGACTGCCCAAGATCAGCCAGGAGGATGCTGCGGAGCTGCGGAAGGTGATCGACACCTGCACGAAGAACGTTGATGCCTTGAGGAACCAGGAACTACCGGTGGCTGGGCTCGGCGAGCAGATGCTGATCAACCTCATCGTGGGCAAGATGGAGAAGAAGCTGCAGTTGTCCTGGGAGGCCAAGCAGAAGAAGAACGTGCTCTCGACCTACGCTGCGTTGATGGCGTTCCTGGAAGAGCAGTGTCGAATCTCCGAGAAGCTCGACACGAAAGTGAAACCAGTGAAGGAGAGTGCGAAGCCGAAAACGGCGGGAAGAAGCCACACGCTGGCAGTGAGTGATTCGAGAAACGAACTAAAGTGTCCAGTGTGCAAGGCCGCTCACGAACTGTGGAAGTGCGAAGTCTTTAAGAACAAAAGTGTCAGTGACAAGTACGAGATCCTGAAAAAGTGCGGCGCCTGCTTCAATTGTTTGATGAAAGGCCATCGAACCCGCGCGTGTTCGTCCGGCTCTTGTCGCCATTGTGGCAAGAAGCACCACAGCTCGCTCCACGAGGACAGTCCCAGCCAGGTCGCGAACAGCGCAGCTCCGACGACGCCAGCGTCCGAAGTGTCCCAGACGATCAACACACCAGCAGCGGGAACGTCGACAACCCTGTGCGTGAGCGCTGCGAGCTCGGAGAAGCAAACCGTCCTCTCGACTGCCGTGGTTTTGGTTGACGGCAAGTGCAGCACTCCCATCCCGTGCCGTGTGCTACTCGACTCCGCCTCGCAGATGAATTTTGTGACCGAACGCTTCGCGAACCTTCTCTCCCTGAAACTGAAACCCGCTGACTACACGGTCAGTGGTCTGAACGGCAACAAAACCCGGATTAGCCGTCGACTGCGCGCGACCATCAGGTCTCGCCACGGAAACTTTGCTGCTGAACTGGACTTCCTGGTGACCCCACGAATCACTGGTGAGCTTCCGGTGAAATCCTTCGACGCCTCGGAGTGGCCCATCTCAAGCGAACTTGTGCTGGCAGACCCGGCGTTCAACAAACGAGGACGCGTCGATATGCTGATCGGCGCCGAATACTTTTGGAACCTGCTACTAGACGGCCGATACGAACTCGGCCCCGACCGACCTGTGCTGAGGAACACCAAGCTGGGTTGGATTGCCGGAGGTGTGATTGCGAGCGATGCGACGGTCGTTGCGCGCACACTTTGCCAGACGTCTGAAGAAGAGCCGCTCATCGAGCTGCTGAAGAGCTTCTACAAGGTGGAGGCCTGCGACGAGATCCGCTCATCCCCGACGGCGGACGACGAGATGTGTCTGGAGCACTTCCAGCGCACACACGAACGAACTGAGGAAGGGCGCTACGTGGTACGTCACCCTTTCAATGAACGCAAGCGCGAGTTGGGAGACTCGCGTGAGATGGCGCTGCGGCGTTTTCTGGCTCTGGAGCGGAAACTGGACAAGCAGCCCGAACTGAAGGAGCAGTACTCGCAGTTCATCCGAGAGTACGAGCAACTCGGACACATGCGAGTGATCGAAGAAACACCGAACGAGGACCCGGGATCGGCGTTCTACTTGCCGCACCACTGCGTGCTGAGGCCCACGAGTACGACCACCAAGCTGCGGGTCGTGTTCGACGGGTCGGCGAAGACGTCCACGGGCGTCTCGATCAACGACGTTCTGAGGATCGGCCCAACAATCCAGAACGACCTGACGGCGATCCTGCTGCGATTCAGAGGCTTCCAGTTCGTCTTCACGCTCGACATCCCGAAGATGTTCCGGCAAGTGCGCGTCCATCCGGAAGACACAAGGTACCAGCGAATCTTTTGGAGGTACGACCGGAACGATTTTCTCACCGTTCGAGAGCTGCTCACGGTGACGTACGGCCTGGGACCCTCGCCGTTCCAAGCAACCATGGCGCTGAAACAAGCTGCAGCAGATCACGAAGACGAGTTCCCGAGGGCCGCCGAGGTGGTCGACAAGGGAACGTACATGGACGACGTACTGACGGGTGCCGATACGCTTGCTGAGGCGTGCGAACTCCAACGGGAGATGACCGGGCTCCTAGCGAAAGCCTGCTTCGGCGCCCACAAGTGGTGCGCGAACCACCCGACCTCTTGCGAGAGGTCCCTGAAGAGCTGCGTGGCAATTCGTTCGAGGTCACCGACGACAGCTCGAAGACGATCGTGAAAACGCTGGGCGTTACGTGGAACCCGTTTGAGGACTGGTTCTCGGTGTCAGTGCCCGACTTCGACGACCTGGAAGAAGTGACTCGGAGGAAGCTTCTGAGTCAGCTGGCCAAGATCTTCGACCCGCTGGGATTCTTCGGGCCAGTCATCACTTACGCGAAGCTGATCCTGCGAGAAGTTGGCGAGCTGCACATCGAGTGGGATGACCCGGTCCCAACAGACATCGGCGAGAAGTGGCGGAGCTTCCGCATCGAGTTGACCGCGCTGAGAGAAGTGCGACTGCCGAGATGGATCTCCTGGAAAGGCGCGCTCAAGCTAGAACTGCACGGGTACGCGGACGCATCTGATCTGGCCTACGGTGCGTGCATCTACGTGAAGGGCTTCTTCGCGAACGAGGAGACCGAGATGAGATTGATCTGCAGCAAGTCTCGAATCCTGCCCAAGAAACGGAAGCCCAAGGAGAAGGCCATCTCGACCCCGAGCTGAACTGCTGGCGGCACTGTTGCTCGCTAGAATGGTCGTGAAGTTCCTGAGCGCCACGGAACTCAAGTTCGAATCGGTGCACCTCTGGAGTGACTCGCAAATCGTCCTGGCTTGGCTCAAGAAACTCCCGCAGCTGCTGCAGACGTTCGTGTCGAATCGGGTAAGCGAAATCCAAAACCTGACGCAAAACTTCCACTGGCATTACGTTGCTACGCACGAAAACCCGGCCGACTTGATTTCGCGGGGAGTCACACCGAAGAAGCTGATCAAGTCCAAGAAGTGGTGGCAGGGCCGACCACGCACAACCGTAGCCGCGGCTGCGGACGAAATCGTGATTCCGGATGACGAGCTGCCGGAAATGCGAACTGGAGTAGTGCTGGCCATGACAGTTCCTGTCGAACGTTTCCCGATGTTTGACAAGTTGAGCAGTTTCACGGGGATCGTCAGAAGCATGGCCTACTTGGTGCGCTTGGCGAGGTTCGTCAAGTCGCGCAAAACGGAGGTGGTGAAGGGACGACTCACCGCCAAGGAGATGCGCACAGCAACGCTCGTGATTGTGCGGCTGGTTCAACGCGAAGCATTCCAGCCAGAAATCCTCGCACTGATGGACGGTGCGGACACAAACCATCGACTCAACGGGCTGAAGGCGTTCCTAGATCCCGACGACGGCCTTCTGCGAGTTGGTGGCCGGATCAAGCGGGCGTTCGTGCCGTACGATAGCCGTCACCAGATGCTGCTGCCGGCTAAGCACCCGATCACCGAAGCACTCGTCCGAGAACTGCACGTGGACAACCTGCACATCGGGCAACGAGGTCTGCTTGCAGTTGTACGACAACGATTCTGGCCGCTCAACGTGAAGAGTACGATCCGCCAAGTGATCCGGAAGTGCATCGTGTGCTTCAAAGCGAACCCGTTAAAGACGACACAGCTGATGGGTGACCTCCCGTCGTATCGTGTCCAGCCAGCTCCGGTCTTCTCGAACACCGGTGTGGACTACGCCGGGCCATTCTGGATCAAGGCGTCGTCGGCCACGCGTAAGCCCCAGATCACGAAAGCTTACGTGTGCTTGTTCGTGTGTTTGCAGACCCGGGCCATTCACTTGAGCTGGTCTCGGACCTGACGACGGACGCCTTCCTAGCGAGCTTGCGACGATTCGCCAGCCGACGCGGGTGCCCGAAAACGATGCACTCCGACAACGGGACCAACTTTGTCGGGGCCAAAACGGAGTTGCACGAACTTTGGCAGATGTTCCAGAACGAGTGCGCCACGAAGAAGATCACCAGCTACTGCGTCGAGAAGGGAATCGAGTGGTCTTTTATCCCGCCGCGGAGTCCACACTTCGGCGGCATCTGGGAGGCCGGCGTGAAGCAGGTCAAGCACCACCTGAAGCGGATTGTCGGCGAACGAAAGTTGTCCTACGAGGAACTCTACACCACGCTGACCCAGATAGAAGCTGTTTTGAACTCGCGGCCCCTGGTGCCGAGCTCGGACGACCCGTCGGACTACACCGCGATCACGCCAGCGCATTTCTTGATCGGACGCGAGATGCAGGCCGTGCCAGAACCAGACTACTCGCACCTGAAGGAGAACCGACTGTCGCGATGGCAGCTGGTGCAGACCATGCTGCAGCACTTCTGGAGGCGGTGGACAGCTGAATACCTGCCGGAGCTGCAAAACCGATCGAAGTGGCTGAAGACGAAGGTCATCAAGGAGGGTTCACTCGTGCTGCTCGTGGACCAGAACGCGCCGCCTCTGCAGTGGCCCCTTGGACGAATCGTGACCGCGCACCCCGGAGAGGACGGCGTGACTCGCGTCGTTACGGTGCGCATGGCGAATGGAGCGGAGTTCAAGCGTGCGGTGACCGAGGTGTGTTTGCTGCCGTTGGACGAGGACGAGGATTGAAATACGATTTCAACGCGGGGGAGGATGTTGCGCTACTTGCGCATCCCTAGCACGAGAAACAGCAGCGGCGTTTTTGGCACACCCTGTACGAGGCGCGCGCGAAACTCCACACACACACTAACACACGATCTCTGTAACGACACACACGAATAAAGTACCAGTCTCAAGTAGTAACCTTAGCAAACGGACGCGTTTTTGCCTTTGCTCCCGAAATTACTGCTTGACCGCGAAACCGATTTATACAGTCCACTCATCCGGAGGAACACTACAAGAGCATTAAATCGGCATTAGTAACGCGGGTTTCGCGGAGGTAAACACGTGTGCGCGCGCCATGCAGGGCTTTTCTTTGTGAATGTGAATCGGTGTGGAGTTCGGTCCATTATGCCACGGGATATCGACTTCGGGAGCGATGAAATTTGGAAAATGTGGAACGAATTACAGCTGATAGAGCTGGATAGAATAAACATTGCAATGCATTGGGTCCATGAAAAGTTTTTTGTTGTCTATAGAAGGCAACAAACTTGGAACAAAATCAAATATAAATTATTTATTTCTATTTATTTTTTATTTTATTTCTTCTCATTGGCTATTTTGAGAATGTTTCGGTGATTGCTTTACTTTTTCTCAAGCGATGTAGTAATCTAATCTAATCTTATCTAATCAGACCCTAGCGCAGCCATCTTTCGAAAGGATCCTGGAGAGTGCCTTAGGTTAGATGACGCCTAGCACTTTTCTTGTCATTTATTAACATTTGTAGTGCGCCATTGCATTGAAATGCATTGAAACATCACAAGCGTTAAAGCGGCCAGGCCAACTGCGTAAAGCAATGTAGTAAGTTCAAGAATTATTAATGATAATCCAACATTTCTCGATCTCTAGCTTTTTATCAAGATTATTAAATTTTGATCATATTTAGTTTTTGATTTGGACAAAACTCTATCCATTAATTCCTTAAGTTCAAATACGCCATTTTACGTCATTGGTTTCTTTATACAAGTCTCATACAAATACGAGGGTGCTCAGAATATGGGACTTTTGTTCAAAACCTCTCTACACAAGCTGAACATTGTTATCTGGATTATATTAAGCATCTGAGCTAAATATGAGCAAAATTGATCAATATTTACCCACTGCTACCCGAGGGCAGGGTTGTTAAAATATCAAAGTATCAGCTCTCAGCAACTACAATTATCTCGCCTGAATATTCATGCCTCAAATACAACTGCTCTTCTCTCTTCATTGAAACTCTCAGCGCCGAACATAGCCGAACACGTTTTCGTGTTTACCCACTCGCGATTGACATTTTCCTTTTCTCTCTCATTCCCGCTTCCACGATCATGCTACCGCAACAGCGTTTAACCACAAAAGCCGCCACAAAACCAATTTCGCAAACGCAGTTTAACAGGACGTCATGCGTGGTCGGCTCCTAATCGCCTTCTCGCGTTCTCTTATTGCAGTTTTCGGAGAGATTGAGAGACTCAGTGGTGAGAGCGCATAGTCGAGGAAAAGGGGAGGAGTGATAGAGAGAGAATGACATCGCTGGGAATCACGAGACACAAAAAGAGATCTCACAAGCTACAGTGACGGCCGCTATACTCTCGGATATTTTTGGTGCAGAGATAATCTATTGATAGCTTTTTTATCACTCATTTGCAACACTGCCCGAGGGTAAAGTTTGTATGAACAAAATCGAAAAATGCTTGAAGAAATTATTTTTTCTACTATTTCATCAGCAGGTGGTTCCATTCAAATGTTCACAATGCTCTACAACTTTGTCAAACAGACTAATGCTGTAGGACCCCGTGATTTTCCGGGAATTCCCTGGTGTCGTTTTTCAAATATTTTGTCCCGATAATTTTCAAAATTGGAAAAAAAAATGATATTCTGGCTGGAAATTTAGAAACAGTTGCATTCTTAGTAATCGATAGAACTTTTAATTTAAAAACATTTCGTTCGGCCTATGTTACTTTACTATTTTTTTTTTAATTTAGTGTGCAGAACCCCAAATTGCCTGGCGCTTAGAATATTTTCTTTGCAATTTTTCTATATTTTCAGCAGATGGGGTATGATATTAACGTTAAGCCTTTTTTTTAAATTTAAAAACAATTTTCAAATTCAATATTTTTTCCATAAGCGACAGCGTCTGGGTTGAATTAGAACAAATCGTCGCCATTGTGCTAACTTGTCGTACGTGCATTTTGGGCCAAATTGAGTTGAGAACGCCATTTTGTGCAGCTCACAATGCCTCACCTTTTGACCTTCACAGATCCCCAAAATTCGATTTCTATCCTGAGATATTCAACAAAAACCGAAAAAACTCCGTGCATTTTTGTCACTTTACATATAAAAGTAGTTTCAATCTTGTCGTGCTATCTTGTCACTCCATGAAAATTGATGTAAGTGCGACAAAAGGCCAAAGGCATTTCAGGCCAGGACAGTCAGGATGCGTTTGTCGCACGTACAAGCTAGACTAACGTAAACATTTGTAATTATAACTCGGGACTCCAGCAACCAACTTCAACCAAACTTTGGGACAATGCACAGAATGGTGAGCCAAACAAAACGTGATTGTTATTGTTTACATTGCGTGCTCTCGTTTTTGAATATTCAAGGTCAAACATTAAAACGCGTTTTTCTCGGAACGTCAAAATGGCGGGTGCGACAAGATAGCACGACGACGTCGAAATGTAACAATTTTTGACAGATGTTGGTTCAACCATATTTTTTGCACAATGTTATGATATTTTTGATTGATTTCAAACAAAGCAGGAACAGAACAATAAATTTAGTACACCGAATTCCAAATTTAATGCTTTAAAATCTAATGTCCCTATCCAGACCGTAGTCCCGATTTGACCAGGTTGTTAATAAATAAATAAACATAAAAAATAATCTGAAATTATTTGTTAGGCAAGACATTGAATTCTAAAAATGTATTAAATTTTGCATTGTTTAAATTTTGTTTTCTTTGTTTCTGCTTCTTTCGTTTTTGTAAATTTTTCTGACATTATTAACCACAATAAAATAAATTTAAACTTTTTAATGCAACTGATTTAAAAATTTTAAAAAAATCAACAAATTTATGATCTTTAGAAAGCATTGGAAAGAAGAACTCTTAAAATAAAAGAATATTCTAAGGTTGAAAGTGTGAATTGTTTCATATGACAGTGTTTTTAAAAAATGGCATTTTTTTCTGAGGCCAAATTTGGCTGTGTTTTTTACTAACATTTTCTTTATTTTATGTTAAAAGATGTATGTAGTAATTTTTGTAGTGTCCCAGACTATGCCTCTACGCCTTTTTTTCAATTCAAATGATAATGGTGCCATTCTAGAGCAAAAAATATAAAAAAAAACAGGCAACAAATTTGAAAAGTGACTTTAAATAGATGAAAAAACTAGATTGGCAAAATGTAATGATAGGAGGTGGTAGAATAGGCCAAATACTACAAAAAACAAAGATAAATTAAACAAGATAAATGCAAATTAAAATTCTAAAAATATAGCAAGAAAAACATAAAACAAGAGAAGTTAAGTTTTTTGTAGAACAAAAGTTGCTCAAAATGACCTTCTGAACACGGGAAAAATACAAATTTTCGATAAAAAAATTGAGCAGTAGAGGGTGAATGAAATGAAAAAAATAGAATAGAAATTTATTTATAAGAAACTTTTTTATTCTCAATCACATTTAAATTTAAAATTTTAATACTTTTAAGTTGGGTTTCAATGATTTTACGAAAAAGTTATTTGAAAAAGTGATGATGTCAGCTATTTTTGACAAGTTTTCCATGTTTTTGGTCTATGAAAGTAAATCTTGTACATTCCAAAGTTATTTTTTAAAACTTAGCTAATTTTGCTTGAGCATACTCTAAATAATAATCTTTTGAAAATACAAATTTACACATAATTTTAAATAGTTTTTGTGATTTATTTGTAATATTTGTGATTTATTTGTAATATTTGAGTTTTGCAGATTCTAAAAGAAATTTAAATTTTTCCTAATATGCCAAGCCTCTTGTTTTTGCACAGATGAGAAACGAAGAAAAGCGAGTGAAAAACTATTTCTTTTCAGGTGCAAAATCTCCCTTTGCCTTTCTTACAAAAGAAAGGTTCAAGGTTTGCTTTTGAAAATATGCTCTAGGGTAGAATAGTCATCAATGAGACACGGGGAACAATGATAAAATTGCTCTCACAAGTCGTAGTTTCAACCAATCAGGCTCATATTTGGGGCAAAGGTATGTGTACTGGATACACGTCTGCCATTATAGTGGCTTTGGTTATGGACGCTCCCTTGAAAAGTTATTCATAAATGTTTGATTCTGGGGTGTAAAAGTAAATTATCGACAAACATTACTTTTTCACTCGTAGGCTGCCATTAATACCAAAACTAATATTTCTTCAAATTTCTTTCGACGTTCCATAGGGATTGAGTTGGGCTACAATGTCTTTTCATTAGGTTTGGCCAAAATTTAGAATATACCCAGAATCCAGGACTGTCTCATTGTTCCCCACTCATTTCAGCTCATGGGTAACAATGAGACACTTTGATTTTTCTTCATTATACTTTTCAAAATCTATGAAAATCTTTCAAAACATGAATTAAAAGTGATTTTTGGCATATTTATAGAGTTTTAACTTCATTTAACCAAAAATACAAAGTTATTTGGTATAAATATAAAGATTTTACAAAATTTAAATACTTTTTAGTATAACTTTTGTTAATTAAACTTTCAATTTGGCAAAATTGCTCTAAAATGTTCAAGGCAAGTCACCTGCAATGGAACAATACAAAAACATGATGTTTTACTAAAAAAATCTTGATTTTCGTAGTGTGTCTCATTGTTCCCCAGCTGTCTCATTGTTCCTGCCAAGTGCGTCTACAATGAGACAGTTGTATAACTCTTGCTGTAGATGTCGGATCGATCTCATATTATGGTCAATGTTAGAACACATTAAAAGATAGAAAATGCAACAAAAAGCTCATTAAAACATGCTGATCACAAAATGAGAAAAATCTTAGAAAGTTGAAAACCAAAAGTGTCTCATTGATGACTACCCTACTCAGAAATCTTTGAAAATTCGTGCACTGGTGGAAATCGCCCAGAATGGAATCCTATTACTAGTTTGAAGGTTTCGATGCGCTTTTTCGATTGTATTTTGGCCAGAATATCTGAAATGAAAGCCTGATGTTTATGCGGGGTTGAGATTTCCAAAAAAGTGTCAACGTGGTTTATGGATGGTCCCTTACTTTTGAGTACACTATCGAGTCAGGCGTTCAACTTTTTGACATCAACTTATTTTTCGCGGTTTCGAGCTATAAATAATTTAAAAAAAACGAGTCTTAGTGGAAAACCAAAAAAAGGAAGTGATCTTACCATCAACACGAGAGATTGAAAAATTTACCTCAGATTCCTTTATAAGTGCTTGTCACCAAAATAAAAAAAAAATCATTACACCACTCAGTTCATCTTTTCAGCACTTGTATCAAAACGTAATACTTTTCGATTTGCGTTGGTTTATGCGTTGACCAACTGCACGGGTGTCAAACATTTCGCTAGAAAAAAAAATTATTCAAAGGTATTTTGGGAGTTTCAAACAAAACTCGATTTTCCAGCACTCGTTATATTTATTGTTGGTTTAGAAACGTATTTTGCTTGAAATGATCGTCAAAATATATGGATTATCCTTTAAAAATCAAATAATAAAAAAAATATGAAAGGGTGTAACAGTGTTTTAAAAATCAATGGGTAAAAAAGATGTTTCACTGTATGCAAAAATACATGTGACAACTTTGTGTGCAGCAAGTCCATTAACCATATAGAACAAGCCACTTATTTCGTTTACACCTGTTGGGTAGAATCTTCTCTCACTCTCGAAACTCCATCCATTACCATATCGTTGTCACCAGACAAATATGCAAGACCTGTTCTGGTGTATCGTTTCTTGTCCAGCGATTCCTCACGGCTCGTTCTGCCACTCTGTATCATCTCCTTCGCTCCACCATCAACGCTCTGCGCAATGTTTACAAATCTACGCTTCTTCTTCTGCTTTCTGCTTGTTCCTTTTCGCCGCGGTGATTCGCGCGAAGCCACGTTTATCATCGCACCGTCATCGTCAATGACTATAGGTCCAACTCCACGCTGAGCCGATTCATTCGCTTGCTGATTTGAATGAGTCAGCAGGGCCATCAAACGGTGGACTGGCCGTTACGTCGTTCAACTCTCAGCCAGAGGTGGTGTTCACGTGTGAGCACAGTGAAATGGCGCTGGTTTGACAACGTCCTCGTTGGATTGTGTAGCGATTGTACGGATTCAAAAGTGTCGAACAGCCGAGGTTGCACAGTAATGCGAGACCTAGACGTTCGTTGAGCCTAGCTATTGCTGACTCCGTGCATGGAATACCAGCGCACAAAAGGTAGACCCCGTAGGTGTTCATTCGATGACTGGTCTGGCTTGGACGACCGTCGTCGCCGTTGGATACCTTATCGCGAGCGCCATTCGCGACTGGTTCGTAACGCGTACGGACGTGGTTTATGAGTGCTCCCGCCGGGGAAAGGCCGTCGTCTCGTTTCGGTGTTTAGTCCGGGAATTTGGCAGTGGACATCGAAGGGATTTGCTGCATGAGTTGGATGCGTGCGTAGATTCCGGTAGATTACGCGAAACGACCTGCCTGAAGTGCGTGGATGATGCAGAGCGGTAAGCCCGTGCGGAGTTCAACGAATAAGCTCAGGAGACCAGTGGACAAGCGCTAGAAGAGCTGGCCATCGGCGCTTATCAAACGTTCGTACGATTGCTTTGAAGAGCTCAGAAGAAGCGAAAAAAAAACTGCTTGCGAAATTGGAATTTAAGTGAGATTGTGCAAGCCGACATCGAGCGAAGAATCGATTGCGGTGGTAACCGCCTGAAATTATGGGTTTTGTGAAGTAGGGTGCACGCAAATGTAAGCCAAATGTGATAAGAAGAATTGCCCATGAAAAAATGAGTAGTGATTCAACATAATAAGTGTGATTTCAAGCAGTTTTTGTTTTCCTGCGAAACGAATCGTTTTGTGTAATACAATCGATCAAAGTGCTAACTAAGGAAGGTCAACGGTTCATCAACGAAAATTATTGCATATCGTTAGCCACGGAGTTTTTGGATTCAATCGGCGGCGGCGCCGGCCTGGTCATCAATCAAAGCCCCGCGAAGCAATCGAGCGGAAAGGTAGGTTTTAATGCCATAGACATCAGTGAGGACAAGGGGTTGGCCGGGGATGTGGTGTGTTGTGGTTTCGGTAATTAATTCGAGTTTGGTGGGAAATTGATTGTTGCATTAGCACCTGGTCATTGCTACCGATGATTACAGTCCAGACTATCCAAAGTTCGATTATCCGAAGGTTTGAATGGGACTTCGGATAATCGAATCATGATTATTTTTGTATTATTTATTATCTTTTTTTACACATATAAATTGGGTTCTACGGCCGCCTTTTTTTGGAAAAAAATAACAAATTGATTGCTAGTTCTGTTTTATCGTTTGATGTTTCCTGACGTTCCAATAAATAAAAGCGTTCGAATATTTGACCATGAATCAATAAAAATGAGAGCACGTAATGTAAACAATAACAAACACGTTTGGTTGGGCCGTCCTGTGAAATGTCCCGAAATCTGGTTGCCGGAGTTCCGTGTGATAATCAATAACATATACAGTAGTCGGACATTTACATGTGACAAAACGTCCTCTGGGTGAATACCCTTTGGCCAGCTGTCGCAATTGCAGGGTGTGTCAAGATAGCACAAATTTCATCATGCTCGTGCTTTTTTATCATTTCGGATCTAAAAATTCTTTTTCACTTTAGAGTGATTTAGGGTGATTTTTACTTTTGATTCCAATTCAATTTCATTTTAAAACATTGTTTTTATTGTTGAGGCAAGTGCAAGCCTCTTTTTACACCTAAGCTTCCATCCACCCCGGGATTCTAACTGACGACCTTTGGATTACTAGTCCAACTGCTTACCAGCGACTCCACCGAGGCAGGACCCAGGGAGACGATTTCTACACATGGATTGAGCTAACGACCTAACCTTCTAGGTTAGACCGGGCCAACATTTACTTCCCCGTCCGACGGAAGGCGTGATCAGACAAATCTCGTCTCGAAAACCGCCACCGGGACCGTCTGGGATCAAACCAAAGCCGACTGGGTGAGAGATAACCACGCTTACCCCTACACCACGGTTCCCGGCCGATCACCAGACCAATGCTTTTGAAATAAATATTATTTTTATCTAGTATTTTAAAATTTAGTGCGCATTAGAAAATAAAGTAAATTTAGGTGTCAAGAAAAATTGAAAATTTGTTGCATGATTGTGGTGCATGGTGGCATGAAATTATATCAAAATCTGCATGAAATCTGTCCTCATGCATTTTTTGCGTTGTAGGGGTATGACATTTTTGCCCGTTACCGACAATTATCGACATTACCGACGGCTTTTTGGTTGTATTTCACAAAAAAAAAACCCTCACAGAACGAGGATTGAACCACCAACTTCTTGATTATTGATCCGACACGCTACCACCGCTACACGCTTGAATGAAAGAGCACCAACATATGCTTCTCTTTGGAGTGTTGCTCGGGGACGGGCCAGCATTGTATGTGTTGGTGAGAACTGCAGTTCGCTGACATGTTTACACCAGGAAGGTGCTGTGTCCTATCCCTCGCCTAGACCAGACCAAAATCCATGATAAAGCTGACAGATCAAATCTGTCAGACCAAAGAGCAAAAAGTAAACAATCTTGGTCTTCGACGTAGGTGCACACAAATCAACAAAAGAAAATTTGAAAAAGATTTTATTTTTCCAATTCAATGACTGGGTTTGGACTGCAAAATTGAATGGACGTCAGAAAATGATTAAACAGTGCGGCGTCCTGTACACCGACAATTAAATAAGCAGTTAAAAGCCTTATTCTACCACTTTAATTTTTGATCGCGTTTTCGGTTTACACCTGAAAAATCTTGAAATTATTTATACGGATTTGTGATTCCTCTCTTTCCACCATTCCCTTGGTTTACACGCGGGCAAAAATGAGCTGTGAGCTTACTGCAAAAACTGTTATAAAATATAACATTTTCTGCAGCAAATTCACTGTTGCAGATTTTGATGTATATATTTTTCCTTTGGGTGTAGATTATAGTTATTTGTCTAAATGCTGTCAAAATATACAATACAAGCAAGCAAAATAATTTTCAATCTATTGTCGTCGCGGCACTAAACCGAATTGAGCAAGTTTAACTCTCACGGCGATTTTCTGTCGCGAAATATCTGTCAAGCAAGTTTAGGTGATTTTGAATCAGTGTGTTTGATTTTGTTTTGATGGCTTGACAAGCAATGATGGTTGCAAAAATACTTGGCTGATCTTTTCTGATTTACCAAAGAAATGGAATGCTTTTGATCAAATTATTGTTTAAAATCATGCTTTTTAGTTCTGCTATAGAACAAGACCTTTTTTAATTGGGTTAATTCATGAGAGCATTGTTTTCAAATTCGTTTTTTTTTTAATTAATTTGCAGAGTACCAAAGGATGAGAGCAAAAAAAAAAAAAAACAAACAACTATGATTATTTTATTTCATAATTTTATAAAAATTTCTTCTCAAGTCAACAACATCTAATAGCGTACCGTCAGTAGAGTGACATTGGGTCTGGAGGTGAGATATGGTTTAAGTGATTTTTTACGGATTTTACCATTTGTCAGGTTATTCTCAATGCAACTTAATTCTTTTAAAAGGGCTGTGTAGGGGACATCTTAGGATGCTAAGCTAAAAAAATCTCGTTCCTAGAACAAATTATGTCATTTTGGCAGCTGTTTGAAGCTGGGTGCTGAATAGTGGTTCGCAAAACGGCCTCAATTTTGAGCTGTCAAAGTGGAACCAGTTTACTGTTCGCCAAAAGTAGAGAGTATTATTATCGATCATTAAAATTGTTTTTTTTTTGTTTTACAAGAATGGCAAATTTGTGGCTTTTAAGGACCTTGAGTTGAAGTCAAGAAATCTTAAGAGAGTTGAAGGCGAGATCGTCACTTTTTAGAATTATGAATGGAAGTTGTTTATGGAGTCGATACTTTTGTATTCATCCAGAAGCTGTCTTAATTGTTTGATTCCGTTTGAAAACCTACTGGTTTAGTGAAAATCTTCTCTGTTTGTTGGATCAGCTTCACTAGAATTAGCAATGTTATTTCGCTGGACCAGGAAGTGCTACAGGATTCCAAAATCAGCCAGGGAATTTATCTGCGATAACGCAGAATGACACTCTCGCCGCAGTTCGTCGTCACCCGTAAAAAGAAAAACATCTTGTATCCGATCGAAACTTGAAAACACACAATTTTACAGCAAAAAAGTAAAAAACTAGACAAAAAAAACTCATACCACTAATTATAAATAACTCATTAATATTTTTGTTGGAATTGCTCAAAAAGTACCAACATGAAAGTCTCTACTTCATACATTGCAGCATTTGAGCATCATTTTAGTTTCATTTGACATGAAATTCCACCATATTTCGGGAAATTGTTAGTAAAAAATCTAAGAACAATTCTACGTTAAAAGATTTTCGATGTTATTTAAATTGTTTTTGTTATTAAGAAATTACGAGAGATGTATCGTTTTCTGACCCATAGTTACCCCCACTATCGGTAGTCATAACTTGAGATGAAAGGTTAATGAAATCATTTTTAATTTTGATAACAATGCAGTTTAAAAAATCTTCCTTCAAGAATTTTGGTAGTATCTGAAATTAATGTTTTGGGTTTGTTGATGTTATAGAAATTAGAGCAGAATATTTAATTAAATTGTCCGAAATAAGAAATATGTCTTCAACAAATTTAAAAAGCATGACAAAAAAAACTACCCAGTCGAAACATACGCTTTGAATTTTAAAAAGGCTAACATTTTTGCGCCTTTTTTCAAGTCCACTTCTCCAAGAGCCTCGCCAAAGAACGGCTCCACTTTCGAGCAAGCGTCCAACAAAAATGTGCCCCCCTTGGTAGAGGCCGTCACATTATATCATTACCATAGCACCTGAGAAGCGCAAAATGCTCTGAATCGCAAATGTACCACCTCAACCTAACCTCAAACGCAGAACGTCGCTGCCGCCGCCACAAAAGAAAGGCCGCAGTCCAAAACCGACCGCGTGTCAGCAATTGAGGAGTAGGTACGGATAGTGTTTTCGAAAACACCCTCTCTCTCTCTCTCTTGAGTGAGGAGCACTTTGACGGATTGAGCACTTGGGCCTTTCTCCACGGTGAAGAACCCCGTTCTGTTCAGCAGGGCAGTTGAACTTCAAAGCGGGGGTGTGCGGAGAATCAGAGAGGACATTAGGCGCGTTAAGGAGATTAGCAATTGTAGGTTAGGTTCGGGGGATAACAGTTGGGCTTAAGGTATGGCATTACAACGGTTGAAATTCGCCCTCAGGTGACGACCACTTAGGCTAGGTCAGTACAATTTGGAAAGATTTATCTAGCGCCCAAGCAACACGTGTAATGAGTGCAATTTCGAAACTGTCTATGCCCGGCAGATGTTATCAGTAAAGTGTTGGTAGATTGTGCCAGTTTGAAGATTGCTTCCTCAAGCCATGAGTTTCAACAGGCCTGAAGTTTGCATATCAATTCAACCAACACAAAAATTTCACCAGACAGACAGATGGACCACCCCAACGCAATCTCCGAATTTCGAACGACGACGACAAAACCAATTTGGCCATGGCACCTCAATTAGAGACACAATAACTTAATCGCGCGTCCGAGTGGCCTCCCAAAATGCCATGGAAGGTTCTACGTGAGTTCGAACAATGATCGGAGGACCATCTTCTCACAGATTAGGGGTCAAGCTCGAGCTGAACTGCCGGGCAGGGGTGGTCTACCTTCACGCGTTTATCAGATTTCCAAAAAACTATATAAACATTTTTTTTAAATAGCAAAGAATCTATTTTTTTGTTTTATTTTACTGAGTTGAATCATACAGTGAACATGTTAAAATAGGCAAGATATTATGGGACCATCCATAAACCACGTGGACACCTTAGGGAGGGAGGGGGTGGTATGGCGATTGTCCACGGTCCAAAGATTTTTTTGTATGGACAATTGTCCACGAAGGGGGTTGAGATTTCCAAAAAAGTGTCCACGTGGTTTATGGATGGTCCCTATGGTACACAGTATAAAATAATGTAAAAAATAAAATAAAACTGTAATTTTGAAAGGTTGAATATTACCCCTTTTATGATGTAATTTAACAACAATTTAGACTTAAAAAGGGACATTACAACAGAAAAGCGGTAAAGTTACACATTTCCAGAGGTAAAATTACACCTTTTTCTGAAATAAATAAATAACCTTCCCAGGTGTAATATTACAATGTTTTTTTTTCTGTGTTGTTAAGTCAAACACGTTTTGTTATGTGCAATGTCCCGAAGTTTAATTGAATTTAGTTCCCGAAGTCCCGAGTTATAATTACAGATGTTTACGGTAGTCGGGCATGTACGTGTGTCAAACGCGTTTTGACCTGGAATCTCTATGGCCAGTTGTCGCACTTGCAGCACTTTTCAAGAAGTGTCAAGAGCACGAAAACATTGCGACATCTTTCATATGAAGAGTATACATTGTGTGCGAAGTTTTAGGGTTAATTAAATTTCTTTTTTAAATTTTGCGATCATATTTTTTGCTGTATCTTAAACAATTCTCAAAGTTTTTACAATTATGCCTTTTAACCATCAATTCCTTCGTTCAACCACCATTATGACATTGGATCTGAGATCGTATGAAAAATCACGCAAACATCAAACAATTTTAGTGTTTTGAAATCGGGATGATGGCAGCAATCTATTGCATGAAAATAAAAAAAAACGTTTTTTTCCTGTATTTAGAAAATGCCATTTTTTTGCTATTGAAAAAAAAAAACTCAAAGTAATTGTTGTTGCAATATGATGTCAAATGATAGGGTTTTTTTCATATATTTCGAATGTAACACTATTTAGTTATTGAAAATATTCAAAATTTTCACAAAATTATGTGTTTTCAAAAATACTTAAAATTTCAGTTTATTACGATATGGGTGAGTGAATTTTTTTCATACATTTCAAATATAAAAACACAATTTTAAAAAATACTCAAAATTTTCACAAAACTACATATTTTCGAAAAAATACTCAAAACTTCGATTTTTTACAATATGGGTTTCAAATGATAGGGATTTTTTCAAACATTTCGAATGGAAACCCAATTTTGTTTAAATACTTAAAAAAATCACAAAACCACGTATTTTCGAAAAAAAGCTCAACATTTCAGTTTTTCACGATATGGGTAGCAATAGCTGAAAATTTTAGTATTTAAAAAAAAATTAATTTTGTGAAAATTTTGAGAATTTTCAAAAAAAATGTGATTACATTTGAAATGTATGAAAAAATCTAGATCGTTTGATACCCATATTGTAAAAATCTTTAATTTTAAGTAATTTTTAAAAAAATACATAGTTTTGTGAAAATTTTGAGTATTTTCAAAAAATGTTATTACAATTAAATGTATGAACAAATTCAAATCGTTTTAAAGCAATATTGTAAGAAATGAAATTTGGAGTATTTTTTCGAAAATACGTTGTTTTTTTTCATTTGATAGCGATATTGTAAGAAATTAAATTATAAGTATTTTTTTCGAAAATACTTGGTTTTGTGAAAATTTTGTTTATTTTCAAAAATTTGTGTTATAACTTCGAAATGTATGATAAATGTATACGTAGTTTTTTGAAAATTTTAAATAATTTGCCTTTTTTTCTAATATAAAAAATCTGTATTCTTCTTTTCTTTTCCCTTCATTTCTGTTTTTCACGATATGGGTGCAATAACTGAAAATTGGAGTATTTTTCAATTAAACGTAGTTTTGTGAAAATTTTTAGACAAAAAAAATTACTTATCGAAAAATGGTTAAGATTTTGAATAATGATAAAATTTTCGACTTTTTTTGTTTTCAAAAGCGTTTTTGGGAATGACAAATTTTGGTTTGGTTGAAAATTAGGGTGGTTCACGATTGGGCTGATTTAGAAAATCCAACGCTTCAGGAATATTTTTTTCCATTTTTTTTTCTAATAAGTTGTCCAGCAACTTTGTCGAAGACACTTACATTTCATTTCGCAAACTACAAGGCGTACGACAAATTTTGCCAACATCATCACAGCAATCTCTCAAAAATTAATCAGGGTTAAGTTTTATAGACAATGTATATTCTGAGAATTTCTGGAGCTGTTAAAAACAATATAAATATTTCTCATAACGCTGGCAATATAACAGGTTGAACTCAAAAGGTGAGATTTAGTATCACAAACATTGATAAAGCATTGGAACATTACATACTACATAGAATGAATCGGAATATTGCCATAAGTGTATTTTCTACGACAGCCTATTTGGTTTACAAAAAACATGCCTGAAACGTTTTTTTTTTCAGACAAATCAGAAAGATCCTACAAGATTTCATAAAAAATAAAAAAAAACTATTCAATGTTTTGAAAAAGACCCTAGTTCTCATCGAAAACTAAAGGCAGGTTAGGCAACCACTGACCCATTCTCCGCCGCTAGAAGTCACCTGAAAATTTCGCGCGTGACGTTAAACTGCGTTTGGCTGACCGTTTAAAATTTGTGTGTCCGATTGGACGGCCCCGGTGGGGAATATCTGCAAACGATGCTGCTGCTCCAGCTGACCGCTGGACCGCCATCCGGTGACGGTCAAGGTAACGGTTCCCCGCTGCTTTTGCGCAATTAAATTTTTCGGTCCTCAGACTTTGGCCGGCAGAAGCCGCGTGACCGCGTGCGGAGAAGGTGGAATTGAAGATTAATTTTCATTCAAATGTCTGCCCTTCTTCGCGCCTCAAAAAGAAAAAAAAAGAGCGGAGGTGCTAAATTTTTCTGCATTCCAAAGTGCTTTCAATTGGAATAAAGAAAATAATGACATGTAAACATGGCCGTGGACTGGACGAAATTGATTTTTCTTTTCATCGCGAATTAACTATTCAAACTGGGGGAAGAAGGGCTGAATTGGACCCACTTGGTGCGGGAACAATGAATACAAAAAATGAAGTGAGTGAAATTTAAACAGCCAAATGTATTTCAAGAAATTTTAGTATTTAACAAGATTTGTTTTTATCGCAAGTATAGAGGTGGAACGAATCCGTTTCCAAATCGCGACATACATTTCAAAAGAGGGAAATAATACAAATCTTCCCAACAATTTTTTGTAAGGGTTAATGATACA
This sequence comes from Culex quinquefasciatus, assembly GCF_015732765.1. Taxonomy (NCBI): domain Eukaryota; kingdom Metazoa; phylum Arthropoda; class Insecta; order Diptera; family Culicidae; genus Culex; species Culex quinquefasciatus. The sequence goes on along the minus strand of NC_051862.1, from coordinate 181,721,747 downwards.
GGTTCAAATTTGTTTAACCAATCATCATTCTTGCGTTTCTTTTTATAAGCTACCAACGCCACGTCCGATCTCGATCGCTTTCCTGTTGTTTGAACTTACCCCGTCCAGATCTTTTATCGCTTCTTAAAGCCTGACCATTCCGCATTTGGGGTTTAGGTTAAGGTTAAACCCGCGCGTTATATGGAGATGGAATTGCGCAAAAGTGTGCCACAAATCGATTCCGTAAGCTTTCTACAGTATAGGTTAGGGTCCAAATTGCTTGTCTGATGAGGGCCGGGAATGGGGTGGAGAAGCCGCCACATCACTCAACCCAAGATTCCGGGAGCCCCGGGAGGGACTGGGAATCGGTTTTGCGATACGATCTAGTCTACGGTGGGATAATTTGAATGGGGAGTTGTTTTTTAGGGCATTGCTAGGTAAAAAGCACAAGGTAAATTTTGAAGACGGTTGATCTTGGGATTGAGGGAGTGGTTCAGTTGTGTGATAAATCACACTTTGAATTAACTTGTTTTCAACTTGTTTTGGTGCATAAAATCTATCATATGTATAGCCAACTCAATCAAGACCAAAATCTGTTGATGCATTCCAGTTAACCAATTTCACGCATGACCTTAAATTCCTTTGCGTTACAAAAAAAAAAATGAGGCCACAAACCAACAAACGTTTCCAATGTTTCCCCCTCTTCTCTACGAGGTCACGTGCCATCGAAAATTGTAACCGAAAATTTAATAAAGTGCTGCACTTCCCATTCATTAGTCGAAGTGCCTCCGCCGAGGCCATAGTGCTCTGAGGGATTCCTACAGGCAACTCCAGGGACAGAAGGACGCATTTTTTTTTTTATTTTTAATTTGAATGCTCGAGGAGGGGCCGCTTCAAAGCATATGGTTTCCGGTTGGAGGCGTTTGCCCACGCGTAGTGTGTGGTTTTGAATTTTGTTATGCTGATGATCCTACCGGCAGAGGGCGATGTGATGATGAGCAATATGCTGTTGATGATGAGCACGCGGTGGTCTAGAATGCGGTGACGACAATGAGGAACGATAATGAGTTTTTGGTGATCCTCTTTACAGTTTCCTTTAGGGTACCGTAAGCCGGGGTGACATTGATAGGTTGGTGCTTTTTTTTTGCAAAATATAAAATACAGAATAAATATCAACATAACGGTATAGAATAATACTGTGTTTTGTAGAGGACTGCTCATTAAACCACAAGAAGTTATATTTCACAAATTTGAAAAAAAAACTAAAGTTAGTGGACTTTAATTATGTAAAGATTGATGAAAAGTTAAAATTAAACAGTGGCTCCTTTTCAAAAAAATTCCCGGTTTTTTTCAGCGTTTTGGCTGTAGTGGCAAAATAAAAGAAGAAACCTCCCAATGTTATTGCATATTTGGAAAGATAATTGATTTTCCTACAAAGAAATATCATGCAGAAAGAACCATATAGTACCTGTGCTTCCCCTGAAATAAAAATGTAGCGTGACGGGACAACATCGTAAAACTGGACTTTTAAAAGGCACACTACAAAAATCGCTACAGTTTTGCCAGTTTGATTTTTTAAAACTTTTGCTCTTCTACACATTATCACAAATTAAAAAACGAATCTTTTGCTCCTTGAACTGAAAGAATTGGATGAAATTTGAGTTTTTGCCAGCCATTTCTTTTCGTGACGGGACAACGAAAGGAGCAGATTTGTGAAAAAACTCCTCTCCCGTACAATGGCTTGCAGACCACTTTTGGTCAATGTTCTTGGCTTATAAGGTAAGAAAACGCATTTAAAGCACATTGCAATTATTGCATCATAATAAAAATGATTTTTTTCATATTAAAAATCATATTGAAAATTGAAAAATGTGACATTTTGGTGTAGCTTCGCTAAGAATCGGTCTGTTACGTTTTTCTTCAGAAAAAAATAGTTCAAAATGGATCATCAGATTTTTTTTTTGGAAAACTATGCTATCATGTGACGTGTACATTTTCGAAATGTACAGTTTCATATTTTTATCAAATATCATTAGGCTGGTACAAATTTTATTTAAAGTTTTTGTTTCTCCTCCTTTTAATGTCGTGCGCAAAATCAGAGCGCAAATTTTTTTAAACTTCAAAATTTCAATGGAAATTTAAGTGCTTTCAGCCTTAATAAATTTAAAATGCATTCCCTTGCGTTTATAGTTAATTTTGGCATGTTTTAGTTGATTTAAAAATCATTAGAATTTTAAAGAAATTTCGATGATTTTTTATTGCAACAAGTTTTTTTTCGCTAAAACGTGTATTTTGGTCAAATCTTACAATTCCGTAGTAATAGTTCAATAGGGTAAATCTGCGTTTGTAAACAAGCAGTTTATCCCCCTCTTACTTGACGTGAACTGTCACTTGAGCAATAGGGATAAACTGTTTGTTTACAAACGCAGATTCGCCCTATTGAACTGTTACTACGGATTTTTTGAAAACGAATGATTGCAAAAAAACTGAACTAATGTAAAATGCATTTTCCATGCAAATGTAGAAACTATGGCTTGTTATTTCAATATTTATATTTTTTATTTATATTGATCATTCTTTTGCTATGTTATAAATAAAAGTTATTCTTATTAAACAAAAAACTGCATTTCAAGACTATTTTATCAAGTGCAGCAATACGCTACCTCAAATATGCCTGTTACTGAACATCAAATTTAATCTATTGTTTCACAAAATAATGGGAAGATTATTATCAAAACGATAATTCAGCTTACTTTCATTACTTTTAACGATTGAAAGCAATAATTTTGTTGAAAATATTCACTTCTGAAGAACACTCAAGTTTGTTTACCTCTTTATGATTTTTTTTTTATTTTTGTGGATTTCAGAGATGAATGTTTTTTACCTTTTTTCATATAAATCGTTTATACTTGAAATGTTAAGTTTTATGGTCAATCTCCAATCTGTTCAGAATAAGTGTGGTGAAAGCAGTTTTTTCTAATTATCAATCAACAAAAATCATACAAAGTGTGACACTCAAGGACACTCCATTGGCATTAAAGTCTGGAGTTTTTTCAAAAGGACCAATAAACCAAATTTCCAGTTTTTGCTTTTTGGATGTTTTTGAAACCGCCTTGAGTCAGGGATATTAAAAAACACCCAAAAAGCAAAAACTGAAAATTTGGTTTATTGGACCTTTAAAAAAAAAAAACTCCAAAAGTGTTACTAGGATTAATCGTTTGAAAAAATCTAAATATATTGAGCAGATGCTTCAGTTTATTGCATTCTATTTTCTGACTTGTAGCGAAATGAGCGGATAAGCCGCTCATTTATGTTCAAAAGAGCCGCTCATTTAAATGAGCGAACGAAAATGAGCGGCTCACAGAAATGAGCGGTTTTGCCCACCTTTTTATTTCACTTTGTAGGGTACGTTATCCATTAGTGGACCCCTTTCCTATAGTGGACCCTCTGAAGTGTTTTTGATGAAAAAATCAATAAAATCACAATTTCAAGCGTGTTTTTGTCTACAAATCTTTTATTTGGCATGTTCAGCATAATTTTAAACAATGTTGGCTGACATTGACATGTCATTTCAGCCAAAATAAGTGTTTTGAGTTCGACATCTGAAATCAGCCATGGCCACTAGCATTTTCACAACAAAACTGCATTTATATTTAATGTTTGAATTAACTATTCAATCATTTTTTGACTGAATATTCAACTTCAGCAGGTCGAAATAATGTAAGTTTAAGAAACTTTACTAAAATAAAGCGAAGAACTGCTCATTTTCGAGCAAAAATTAGGAGGGTCCAATATAGGACAACGAAAATCTAAACTTTTCCAAAAGTGGACCCCTGTTAATTTAACTTACAAAAATAAAGAAAACTGTGTATTTATGCAAAAGTTTCTCTTAAATATACAAGAAATGCTTGTTGTAATCAACCTAAATGCATATTTTTTTCAATTATGAGTATAAATATAACTGTTTTCATGTTAAAAGTACCAAATAAGCTGAAGCCGAAAGAATTTATAATTAATCAAAACTTTAGTTAATGGTACTTAACTGAAGCATCATAGTTGCAGTTTGAAATGATATTTTATAATAATAAATCAATTACAAAACATTTTTTTTTTAAATAAACATTCGTGGTTTTATCAGCAACTGTAAACAAATCTATTGTTTAGTTTCGGTCGATCATTTATGTAATCATTATGGAAAAAATTGCATCAAAATTACTTTTTTAAATTATTTGTATGTTTACAGTGGTTTTTGAAACGTTTTCTCTGATCTTTTTCGGAAATAAATGTGTTTAAATGTCTGTTAGGTTTTTTTGTTGTTTAAAGCCAAATTTGTTAACAAAACATATTTTTTCATGATGAAAAGTGAGCAAAATCCATCTTTTATTCATTAAATCTATCATTAGACCCACACAATGCATCAAAACATCAAATATCGGTCAAATTAGGTATAAAAATAACAGTTTGCCTATAGTGGACCCGGGTCCACAATCGGATTATGGACCCGGGTCCACTATAGGAAAAGGGGGTCCATAACAGGCAAAAAAACTTTTTTTTTCAAATGGCTATTTTTCTGCTCAAAAACAAAAAACTGATGAAACAAATACTCAAAATTGTTCAAAACACTCCAGATTCCATTATTTTGTTCAAAGGGTTATGAAAAAGTGCTTAAAATATTGAAAATTTGTGAAAAATGTGCTTCGGCTCTACTAGGGGGTCCACTAATGGTTAAAATACCCTATTTAAACTGTTTGTTCTCACTTCAATTTTTTCTTGAAAATTTGGTGGCAAAATACCAATTAATTTTGTGGATTTTTATAACAATATGTTTTGAATGTTTTCATTTTTTGATAAATTGCATCGATTTCAACTTCAATCAGATCTTAAATATTTCGTTTTTGAGCCTCATTTCTTCAACTGGTTTTATTTCGTCAAATATTAGTACAATCTAAAACAAACTAACGTGAAATAGCTGAATCTTTACAATCAAGTTTTTAATTAGCTTTATTTTATTTTTGGTATTACCGCTTATTTTGACATTTTTTTTTGTAAATTTTACCAAAAATTTCAGAAACGTCCTCAGTAATAATGGATTGCTAGTCAGAAAATAAACTTTAACTTATTATTTCTAAAAACTACTCTTTCTAGGAGCATTTCATAGTTTTTTGAACATATTTTTGATTTTAAATCAAGTAGGACATTTTGGCAAATTTTGAACATTTTGGGTCACAGACAGAAAAAAGCGTATTGCTTATAAAATAAATTGTTTTCATTATTTTTTAATGGTTCTATCCCATTCCCCAGAATCTCATTCTCCAGAATGGCCCATTTCCCAGAATGATCCGTTCCCCAGAATGACCCATTCCCAAGAAATATTTAGGACCCTGAAAAACATGTTTGATTTCCCATTTGGCATTTGACATCTTCACTAAGGATTCAACTTATTTCAGCATGTCACAAGTCATAAGAGTTATCCCTTCTTTAAAGAAGGGAATATTCAACTTTATCACAAGTCAAGACAGATTTCCTTTCTTTAAAGAAGGGAACATCCAACCTTTGTCAGCATTTATCACAATAAAGGCGAAATCTAAACACTTCACACTTTAAAACTGTTCACTTTTTGAAATAAATAACATTCGTAATAAAAAAACTTTTCTGGGGAATAGGTCATTCTGGGAAATGAGTTTCTGGGGAATGGACCATCCTGGGGAATGGGATAGAACCATTTTTAATATTTAGTTTTTTTTCATTTATTTTGTTTCATATTTTTTAAAGTTACTCCTGAAATTTAAAATCTATATTTTTTTAGTTTCACCATCTTGATTAAACTTTGACCAAGGAAAAATAAATATTAAGTTGCCTTAGAAACTAGCTATTTTTTTAACTTTATTTTTTATACTTTTTCTCGTTTTTTTTCCAAAACAGGATCTATGATCTGTCAATTTCAAGAAATCCAACAGTTTTTTACATCATGAGGCATTTTTAAATTTAATATTTTCAAAAAAATAAAAAATAATTTCGTTAAATGGTACCATTCAAATAACTTAAAAAAAAAATGATAACATTGTATTCAGCGATAAATGAAATTTTACAATAATATTCCTAAGCTAATGATCATTTTCCCTCAATTTTCCATATTTTGTCGTTTTAAAAACACGGTTTTTAAGTGAAAGTTTTTTTTCAATGTTTTTTGAAGAAAGATTGTTTTAAAACGTATGTATAGGCGATTTTTAAGGTTGAAGCTCATCCAGGAGCGAGGTTGCGTCTTCGAGGGTTGAAACGAAGAGTGCTCTTCTTCATATGGAAATTGTATCTATTTTAAATTTCAAAACAGCAGAGGACCCACCAGCAACCACCAGCATAACAAGCGATCCCTTTCCAGCTCAGTAGCAACATCAAAATTTGAGCGTTTTCGAGAGGGGAGGAGAGGGAAACAGTCAACCGGAAACAGATAACGCCTTCCATACGCGTACGGCACGCGCTCGATCCTCTAACACTCTATTTTTAACAATCATCCCTGTGACGCTCCGGTTGTTCCACGGAAACGCGAGTGACAGCTGCGGTGCGGTGTGTTTGTGGTCCTTGTTTGGAAGGCCGAAAATAGGGGGACAAAATTTTTAGTTTTCGTACAGTCATTTTTCAAATTTTTGTAAGTTGTTGTGAAAATTTAGAGGGAATTTGGCCTTACTTTTGAGTCATTTTAGTCAGAATTTATAAAATTCTCCACTTCCACTTCTCCACTTCAGTTTAGATTTTAAAACGATCAAAATTAGTCGAAGACATTTTCGTTTTCACGCTTAAACTGCTTCCTAATCTGTTGGAAAAAAGTTGATATTCCAAGTAATTGTAATAAAAGTTGTCCCACATTGCTCTTTTCGTCGTCTGAGCCATCTTTTGTCTGTAAGCATTTCAAAAGAATTGTAGGAAAATGTGTGGCATTTCTAACTCAAAATGGCAAATTGTCCGTGTCACAAGTTCAGCGAAAACAGGAGAATTCAATGTCAAGAGAGGCAAGATTCCAGATGATGTTCGCCAACGCGTTGCTTTTAAATTCAGCAAAAATGGTAATCAGAGAAGATTTTCCTGGAAGTGAATGAATTCCTTTTTGCGTTGTCACCTACGTCTGACGCAATGAGTGGCACAATGAAAATGTAAAATTAAAAACTCAGAATATTTTGCTAAAAATTCAAATGTGATCATAAGTCATTCAAATCCCTTGAGCATAATTTTAATCAGCTTCCATGTATCGGGCTCAAACTTGGACGAGTAAGGCTGACTCACGGTTTCTCTCTTCACGAGATCGCAATGTCTAGCGATTAGCGATTATATTTTTGTCGAGTCAAAGCCGGCCCAGTATCGCACCCAAGAGAAGAGGTGTCAGATTAGAAGGGCGTTCTTTCAGGTGTTATTTGCTTTGCCGGTATCTGCGTGAGAGTGTGTGTGTGAATGTTTCAAGGTGAATTTTGGCTGGAAAATTGCTAATGGAAAAATCGATGCGTGAAATTGGATTTCGTACCCGGGGTGATGATGCAATAAGGAAGTTTTTAAAAGTTGGAATGGAACAGATTCGAGTTTGTTTTGAAAATGTTACAGGTTTACATTGCTAACAAAATTTGTAGTTTTTTAAAACTGACAGTTCGATTCGATTCGAAATAAGAATTCAGGTTGTTCCCCTAATGCAGGGCTTTTTTGGTCTATTGCAAGATTTCTACTCGAAACTAGGTATCTGAAGCTAGATTGTTGAGGCAATTGCAAACCTTTTTTTTACACCAAGCGTCCATCCACCCCGGGATTCAAACTGACGACCTTTGGATTGTGACCAGCGACTCTGTGGGCAGTTTTTTTTCACCTGGACTGACCTAATGACCTAACCTCTAGGTTAGGACGGGACCATAATTTCAATATTGGTAGTATTCGCTTTTAAAATTATCTGTTTAAAAAAAAGCCAATTCATATGGTTTAGCAGAGCTCAGTCCACGAGCAATTTGTTATCAAACAGAACGACCACGCGGACAGTGAGAACTTCACGATGTCATGCTGAAGTGTAGATGTCCAATAAATTCGACAACGGAATGTCTTTCCAAGGGACACCCTCTTTTCAGAACAAAATTATCTCTCCCCCGAAACCCACCGAAGAATTTGCAATTGTTGCAAATTTAGACAAGCTCCCTTTTTTTACAAATTCCAAGCACACTTTTGGGCTAAACGGTTTAATGTTGTAGCTGGACGTGATCGAGATGCTCAAACAGGAGGGGTCCATGACGTGTGTCTGACTTGTTTCGTCTCTTTCGTAGGTAGTTTGTTGTTGATAGTTTCATTCCAGCGTTCAAAGTCCCTTTTGAATAACTTGAGGTTGTGCTGGCTGGCTGGCTCTACAACTACATCGGCCGGTAGTCAATTTCGAAGAAGTAAATTAAAGATTTGCTTATACAAGAGATTCGTGATTGCAGTGAAGCCCTGTGGGCTCAGCTTTGGCTATACAGAAGCTTCTTAACTGCACAGAGAAGAGGGACACGAGAAGATCGAGCGCGGTCATGACGAGACACATGCCCCGGAACGTGACGAGCGTTCAAGAATCGATTCTCGACAGCCACACTGTATTGAACTTTCAAGTTGAGGATGGTATCCAGCGTGAACTGGTTAGGTAATTTAGGTAACCTCAACTCAAATGGTCGTTTATCATTCCCTAAATGCAGAAACAGTGCTGATTTACAGCCTCTTAACATGCGGAAAATTAGTGCTGTCAGTTCGACCATGGTGAATACCACTTTAATACTTGTACCCAAACAAAACCAGTTGCTCCGGCTGGAATCTGATTTCCCCCTGATCTATGACAAGCGCTCGATGAACCTCCCCTTAGGATCGATTTTGAAGACCTCACTTTTTCGGCCAAAACCCCCACGATTACACTCTCCTCGGAAACTACTCCACCACGTGGATTACCCCGTTAGATTACGGTGAATCAGCGGAATAATTGATCATTAAAGTCGTGACTTACGAACATCACCGTAGAGTGACGACTCCGCCGCCGTCCACACTCGTACAATTTCCGCAAAGTCAGCAAACAACGTCGACTCGCAGCGCTGACTCATCAACATTGCAGAGTGCTGAATCAACAAATGTTTACTATAAAAACAACCACTGCAACTCTCTGGCAGGCAGGCATGGGTTGTGCGGTCTCGATGAGCTTGATATATTTTTTTATTTTAATTTTTTTATCCACTCGCGTATCAGCTTCCTGTGTGAATACAGAACCCCTCATCTCGATCGGCTGTCAACTCGGGTTGTTGTTCTACCTGAACCGGCAGGATTACAGGTTGACAACTTTTTCAATTATTTCCGACAACTGCGGATTGATTTTTTTGTGGGTGCCTTTGGGTTGAGTTATTTTTTTTCTGTTGATACGGGGTTGAGTTGAACGATTTAAATGTTGGTTTAACGGCGTTGAAAAGTTACCACGGTGGGTTATTTGAGTATCATTTTTGGAGCACAACCCGTTGCAATAAAGGTGAACTAATTTTCATGACAAAATATGGTACGAATCGTAAAGTATCATTTTAAAACAGAAATAGCTGCTGCAAATCCTTTTCAAAGCGTTTACACCAGTTCCTTGGAAAATATGAAAAATGAGAGCAAAACACATATTTCAAGCAAAAACTTAAATAGTTTTTTTAGAAATTGATATAAAATTTTCTTAAATGTTTAAAAAGAGAACAAAATACAATTTTCGATCAAAAAACAAAAAACAAAAAACAAAAAACAAAAAACAAAAAAACAAAAAACAAAAAACAAAAAACAAAAAACAAAAAACAAAAAACAAAAAACAAAAAACAAAAAACAAAAAACAAAAAACAAAAACAAAAACAAAAACAAAAACAAACAAAAACAAAAACAAAAACAAAAACAAAAAACAAAAAACAAAAAACAAAAACAAAAAACAAAAAACAAAAAACAAAAAACAAAAAACAAAAAACAAAAAACAAAAAACAAAAAACAAAAAACAAAAAAAAAAAACAAAAAACAAAAAACAAAAAACAAAAAACAAAAAACAAAAAACAAAAAACAAAAAACAAAAAACAAAAAACAAAAAACAAAAAACAAAAAACAAAAAACAAAAAACAAAAAACAAAAAACAAAAAACAAAAAACAAAAAACAAAAAACAAAAAACAAAAAACAAAAAACAAAAGAGACCAAAAAGTACAGTTGATCTGCAATCATAAGTTTTAAAAAATGTAAGATTAACCGAAAAATTATTTTTTTGGGAACAAGTTGATTGATTGATGTTTGATTTCAATTATACCAAACGTGATAAAAAACAATGCTAAACGCAGTTGATTGCTCTTGCTCTGTTTTGAAAAAAAAATTGGAGTGGAAAAAAAATATAATCAAAAAATTAATAATATTTTTCCAGTTTGCAAACCAATTTTAAAGATTTTTAGAAAGTTGTAACATTCTGGAATAAGCGTTTTGTAATTTTCTTCTTGTGCTCCATTTACCCATAACCACCCATCAATTAATTCAAACCTGCCAATCAGTTGACACTTTTTGCCGCAGTGGGCCCAACCTCCCCCCTCCCCCCCCAATATCTGGACTGCACCACAAATCGGAGCTGGGTGTTTGCGGTGATGCAGTTTTAATTAAACAGTTTTTTCCCCGTAAACCGTGTGATTATTGACTCCGGTGGCTCCGACATACTCTGGGTCTGGTCGACTCGGTATCCGATGATCCGTCGGATTTAATTTAAAATTTAAATTTCCCATGTGGTCATGTCATCCCGGCAAAGCCAGGGTGCCATGGGACTGAAGCTGTCACCATTGCACGGTGTGCTGAGTGCCGGTGTGGGTATTAATCCGATGATTTCAATTGTTATTGATATTTAGTTTCGAGCTGAACTGACCAAGTTTGTTATTAGGCCTAGATTTTAGAATTGTTAAAACTGAATTGAATTTAAAACATTGTTTTATTTTCAGGAACAGTCCCAACTTCAAACGATCCCATTAATAGCAGCGTGATATCATCATCTAAAGTGAGTGTTATTTTCAATGAAACAAAGTATTAACATAATAGGATTTAAATGGCACACGTGGAGTCAGAGTGAAATATTCACGTGCGCAATCGAAATAATCTCGACATTAAGTCACCATCAGCATTCGGTTCTCGATCGTATTGTGGTGCAAATGCAATAAAAACAGCTTACACAACATTAACCTATGGGGTGAAATTGATTCCCTCTGCCAGTTTGTTGAGTGATTTTTTTATGTTCAAGTGCGTAAATAGCTATTGTTGAGTGCCACTGCTGATGCATCGTATTATGCTACATTATGCCGATATTGACACCAAATATTGGCAAAGTACATGGTTGGGTGTCTAACGGAAAATTCATATAATTCTTTTAAACTGGTTTAACTCATTAAACTGAAATGGACGGTAATCACACTACTTCACCAAAAAATATGTTTTATTACCGAAAATCTCATAACCATAGATCACATCTAACCAAAATCATTCTCTAGAACAAATTTCGTCAGAATCCTTGAATAAGATGTATAATTAGATTACTTTTATGATTATGTCCCGGGGATTCACTCCGTATTATGCGCGTCCTCCCAAGAAGTACGCCATGTTTCTCGATGAAAGGACCTCTTTCAAATATGGTAATCCACCCAAACTTGACATAAAGGGACTGGAGCTGGATTTGGGTTGACACCTCCCGGCCATATCTTTCCACGACGGGTTTCCCACGATACCATGAAGCAAAACGTTGACACCTTTGCGTTTACGAGGAGGAGTCGTTTTCACGTGATAAGATGATTTCGCAGAAGAGGCTAAGATTAGTTAAGAGACAAGCTTTTTTGTGTCATATGTCCTATTTGTGTTGATGTAATGCCATGATGTATGTATGTATGTAATGACATGATTTTGTATTCTATATTTTTGTTACAGTTTAAAAAATGTTAAATCTCCACTTGATTCAACGCATCACTGATGCTGCATTTCGGGCATCATATCAAAAACATCTAATCTCATCTAGATGCAAGCAAGCAATTCAATCTATACAGAATAACCTGTCATTTGATTGACTTCTGCTTCATCGTACTTCATATACAGTACATGACGTGAGTTTGTGATCAATTGTATATTCAAGAAATAAAAACAAATTAGGGCAATTTTTTTTTCATGAAAATATTTGTTCTTTCAGTGGTGGCATTTTTTCTTGCTTGCGCTACAAATTTGTAAGCAATTGACCAAAAAATAAAAAAAAAGCGTTGCACAAACAAAAACCTACAAATTTTAAAATAAAAATCAATAGTGCTGATTCAAAAATCGAAAAATATCTCGGAAAACATATAGGGTGAAAGCATCTAACTCCAGCGTGCCTCTAATGTTGCCATATCAGCACTTTGACGTTCAATTATTGCTCATAAAAAGCGTTTTCAACTGAAATCGAGTGATAAATAGCTCGATACGATGTGTGCAAGCAAGTTTCTATCAAATAGTGTTTAAAAAGTTTGTTTAAATAAAGGAAATCAGCAAATTGGATGGAAATAGGAGCGAGTGCCAAACATACGAAAAAATTTCCTACATATATACAGTTGAGAACCGGAAACGGTAGAAAATTTTGCCGAAAAATGTTGAAAAGTGGGCCATAAACCATTTGGACACTTTTTTGAAAATTTCAAACCATATCTGGACAATTGCAAAAACTACCGCAATTAAGAAAATTGGTAAGTTTACTACTTTTTTGATGGAAAATTACACACTTTTTCAGACAGAGATATAATTAAACTTACAACATTGTCTAGATTTCATTTTATATAGATTTTTTCCTATATACGATGTTTCAAATTTTCCAAAATAACGGTAAAATTTTGAAGTTATTATTTGACTCCTGTTTAAGTTCCACATAAAATTTCTGTCCAAAGGAACCATAAATGTTGATTATTTGCCAATTCAAATTATTTTTATTGATTTTTTAGTATTTGTTTATATTTATATTTTTTACCTTGAGGTTGAAGTGCCTTAAGAAAAAAAAACTCATAAAAACTATTCTTTAGCTTTTTATGTAACTTTTAAGAAAATAAATAATTTGAAAAAAATCAACACTTGTTTACAGTAATTAAATTGAAAGTTATAACATTAAATACTGTACTAAGCTAAACCTTAAAAGTAAATCGAGAAATTAGAATTGGTTTTCATGTTTCTACTTTTTCTAAACTCAGCAATCAAAAAAACTATTTTTTCTCCACTTTCTCACAAACATTTTTCCACCAACTGTAATTTCATCGCTCAATCGTTCCATCCTTTGCCGTCCTCTGCACCAATTTGCACCAAATAATGACGAATTGAGTTCGTTCGAGGTCCCATCAAATCCAGAGATCGACCGACGAGAAGTAAGGTGTGTTGGCCCACCCGCTCAGCGTTCGAATTAGATGAAAAATTGATGCTATCACACCGAAAGACAACATTAATTTAGTCGACTAGGTGGGTGGATCTTTCCCCTCCATCCCTGGTGGTGGAGTTTGATGGTTCCTACTGGAAGAGTCGGTAGCATCTAGTTGAAGTTGTAGTGGACTCTTGCCATAATTAGGTTAAAATTTGAATATTTGATTTAGTTTATGATAACCCCGTTTTTGATAGGGTAAACATTTCTATCAATACTCAAAAAATAAAAAAAAATGTATATCACAAGACTACAACATCAGAAGTAAGGCAGAAAGAAAAGTAGCAAATCATTACCGCTTAATGACCCAACGCGCGTTTGGACAGCAGCCCACAGAATGGAAACAAAAGTGCATTCATGCAGTCTTTTTTGCTATCGAGGGTACAGGGTGAGCAGGGTCTTTGTTCCCTTTTGCACAGCAAGTTGATGACGGGTAATTTGCAGCATTTATCACCTCGTTTTTCACGAAAAGCAGAGTGTGTCTATTTGTGTAAGGTGAATCTCGAAGGAAGAAAAAAAAGAAGGATTTTCGGTGATTATTTTGGACAAGATAAATTGCTGAAAAGACTCGATTTGTCGGTAACGAGCAGCACTTTGTCAGTTTGATGATGTTCTGATAAATTTACTAATGTTTAATCGTTACAAGTTGGTCAAACTTTGCCGTAATTCAATTATGACCTGTTCTTGTTCTTACGCCACGTTGTGAGCCATAGCTGCACGTACCGACCACAAGTCAATGAACGCGGGGTGTTCGTGCTCATCACTTTGAGTTCGGTTTTTAGTCCTCCCTCTTTCGTTTTACCTGCAGCACGAGGTGACAGTTTAGAGACACTTGAAGAATACTTGAGGGAGTGCACTCAGACAATTTTTCTTTAGAATAATCGTTTATTTATTTTAAAATATTTATCAATATCAATAATTTCAATTTGATTGTAATTAAATACTTTAAGGATTATATTACCCTTTTTTCATGATTCGTTTGTCAATACAAATCATTTTACTTGTCTTATTTTCTCGAACAACTTAAACATTTAAATAATTCGATAATGGCACAATTAAAGAAGAACTATAAAACTAATTTGTATTGTTCGTTTGTCAAACAACATACTTTAGAAATGAAGTTAGTTGTTGTTTTACCAAAAAAGAATAAAATATATGGGTAATTCTCTACCAACTCACACGAAATCGGGAAAAGTTGCCCCGACCCCTCTTCGATTTGCGTGAAACTTTGTCCTAAGGGGTAACTTTTGTCCCTGATCACGAATCCGAGGTCCGTTTTTTGATATCTCGTGACGGAGGGGCGGTACGACCCCTTCCATTTTTGCACATGCGAAAAAAGAGGTGTTTTTCAATAATTTGCAGCCTGAAACGGTGATGAGATAGAAATTTGGTGTCAAAGCGACTTTTATGTAAAATTAGACGCCTGATTTGATGGCGTACTCAGAATTCCGAAAAAACGTATTTTTCATCGAAAAAAACACTAAAAAAGTTTTAAAAATTCTCCCATTTTCCGTTACTCGACTGTAAAAATTTTGGAACATGTCATTTTATGGGAAATTTAATGTACTTTTCGAATCTACATTGTCCCAGAAGGGTCATTTTTCATTTAGAACAAAATTTTCATTTTAAAATTTCGTGTTTTTCTAACTTTGCAGGGTTATTTTTAGAGTGTAACAATGTTCTACAAAGTTGTAGAACAGACAATTACAAAAATTTTGATATATAGACATAAGGGGTTTGCTTATAAACATCACAAGTTATCGCGATTTTACGAAAAAAAGTTTTGAAAAAGTTACTTTTTGCGTTTCTCTTTGTTTCGTCGTCCGTGTCTGTCGCGGGTGACCATGAACAGCCATGATCGATGACGACCAACTTTTTCAAAACTTTTTTTCGTAAAATCGTGATAACTTGTGATGTTTATAAGCAAACCCCTTATGTATTTATATCAAAATTTTTGTAATTGTCTGCTCTACAACTTTGTAGAACACTGTTACACTCTAAAAAATAACCCTGCAAAGTTAGAAAAAACACGAAATTTTAAAATGAAAAATTTTGTTCTAAATGAAAAATGACCCTTCTGGGACAATGTAGATTCGAAAAGTACATTAAATTTCCCATAAAATGACATGTTCCAAAATTTTACAGTCAAGTAACGGAAAATGGGAGAATTTTAAAACTTTTTAGTGTTTTTCGATGAAAATACGTTTTTCGGAATTCTGAGTACACCATCAAATCGGGCGTCTAATTTTACATAAAAGTCGCTTTGACACCAAATTTCTATCTCATCACCGTTTCAGGCTGCAAATTATTGAAAAACACCTCTTTTTCGCATGTGCAAAATGGAAGGGGTCGTACCGCCCTCCGTCACGAGATATCAAAAAACGGACCTCGGATTCGTGATCAGGGACAAAAGTTACCCCTTAGGACAAAGTTTCACGCAAATCGAAGAGGGGTCGGGGCAACTGCTGTGTGAGTTGGCGGAGAATTACCCATATGAGAATATGAAATCATCGATTCCTTCTGTTTTGGTCTGGTTTTGACAAATCATCGAATATTTCAATGTTCTGAAGAAGAAGGTTTAATTTCAACGAAATCAATAATTCTGGTAAATCTCTATGAAATTAATAATTCTCGTCCAAATTCAGCCTTCATTTTCAAAAATTCATAACTCGGTCAAAGATTTTTTGCCAGTTCTGGAAATTTCTGAAAAGTTAGCATTTGATGTCCCCTAAAACAAATTAGAAAATGAAAATAAAAAAAAATGTTTTTTTGCAAATCAAGTTTTAGTAACAAAATGTGAAATTAAAAATGATAAAAAACCGTGTATAATTTTTTCCAGTGTAGCCCTTATCCATACCAACTTTGTCGAAGACACCAAATCGATCAAAACATACTTTCAAAAGAAGGCACCAAAGAAGTTTCAGTCGGATTAAAAAATACAAAAATTAAAAAAAGATCGATTTCGTAGTTTTGGGTTTAAAAATCTGATGATCACAGATTCATTTTTTTTTAAATTTTTGGAGCTCCTGCTCAAAAACATTATCAATTTCGTTGTTTTTGTGGTACGATTTAAAATTGGAGAACAGTATGCAGAATATAGGATCAAAAATCAAAACAATATAGATGTTCTCAAGTGCTCTTTTGAAAGAAAAGCATCTATTAAACTTACCTGCTTTATTAACAAAATTCACAATCCAGAAATATCTAAATATTTCATTTGCTATGAACCCCTTTAAGGAGATTTTTATCTCTGCTCAGAAAAATGTCGGATAATAAAATGCACAAGAGGCATTTTCTCAGCGCAAAAATAAAATCAGAATAATTGAGCTACTCATAAATAATGTTATACTTTATATAATACTTCGAACTTTGAAACATCCTTTATTATATTTAAAAAAATGACAAAATACTATATTTTGAGCTGCAATGATTCGTCAAATTTCGATAAATAATTTTTGAATTGAAACTGTTCCATGCTGCTTTAAACAATTTTTTTGATGTTGTTTGATTGAATATAGATTGTATCCTTATAAGGTTATTTTTTTGTATGAGAAATTCAACAAATAAAGGTGTTTTTTCAATACTTCAGGTTAAACTAATAAATTAAGTTTATGTATAATAAATAAATGCCCCTGCATTTTATTCTTTTATTTTTGGTCCACCCTTCAAACTATTCTTAAAACATTGTATATTGCTTATTTATGTTTTTTTTAATCAAATAAATACTTTTTAATCATTTAGCTTATTTCAAAATTTGGAATCAAAGACGAAAAAGTTTAAGATAAAAAATGATTTCATAAACTCACTGATATTTTGTTGATTTTTTATATTTCACTGCAAAAATAAGTTGAATTTTGGAATTGAATATTTCCTGAAAATGTGTAAAAATGTGAACCTGATGAATATTCACCAGAAACTGATGAAAATTCATCATTTTCTGATGTATTTTTTTGACACAAAATCTTTCACCGTTTTGTGATGTTACTTTCATTTTTTTTCGGTGTAGCATAATTAAATTATTTAAAAAGCTTATGGGATACTTTTCAACTATTTTTTTTTAAATTTTGTTTTTTATTTATCAAAGTCATTGTTTTGTTCCAATAAGGCCGTTGCAAATATTTTTTGAAGTTTATGTCCCTCGACTCTGGTCGGGGTCAAGGGGGGGCGGGGAACAAAATAAAAAAAAAAAATATAAAAATTTAAATTACAAGCCATGGTCTCAACATTTGTATAAAAAAAAAGCATTTTGCACCTGCCCAGTTGTTTTGTAATCATTAGGGTTAAAAATATGCAAGTATTGAAGAGATTTTTTTTCGCCGAAAAAACAACTTTTTGCAGAGTTGTACATTGGATTTTCACAAAAATTGAAAATATTTTTGATCGATCCCAACATGCTAAATATGATTTTGAATGCAGGAAAATGCATTTCTAATTGTTTTCAGTTGGTTAGACTTTTATTTCCTTTGAAATTTTTAAGTCTATTAAAAAAATTTTTTTTTGCCCCCTGATTTTTCGGACCGATTTTGAAGGGGGGGCGACATAAACTTTGAAAAATATTTGCAACTGCCTAAAGGCCGCGGAACAATGTTTTCAAAATTATTTGAAAATCATTTGAATGGTTTCATTTCATTCAATTGACTTTTTTGTGATTAAAATATCTTTCAAGCGTGATACGGTTTTTTTCTGACAGTGCTAGTCAATCGTCGTCACTTCGTTCACCAGTTTTTTTTTCTCACAGAACGTGTCCGGTGAACCCTTGGCAACATTATATTCTTCTAGAGTGTCAACCCGGGGTATACCGGCGTAGGGGCCATCCATAAACCACGTAGAAACTTTTTTGGAAATCTGTTACCCCCCCCCCCCTTCCTCCTACAGTGTTCACGTGGTTTATGGATGGTCCCGTAACCGATCGCAACGATGAGTGACATAAATGTCTGATATATCCGTGGAATGTTAAGAATCATCAACCGCAGTGACAATTTCTAGATAAGAAGGAAAGACAATTTCTTAATTTAGAGGATAACCATGGAACTGTTGAAAATTTTCCTCGCCATAGCAAAAGCAAAGCAATCCACTTTAACGACCCCCGGGTCTTTTGTGGTCTCTGTTGCAAGTTTCTGCTCATTCCTGGGCGTCCGAAGGTTATGTGTGGTGAGTATCCCCAAAACCTCTTTTACGCAAATGGACCGACGTTTTACTTCCCCATCCGATGGAAAGCCAGGAGGAAAAGGCGGGAATCGAACCCGCGCCCCATAGCAACTGAGCGATCGACAGCCGAAGCCGCTAACCACCGCGCCACGAAGTCTTCAAAGCATAAAGCTATAAAATATCCGCCAACTGAATTCCACTTAAACCAATCAAGCCATCAGAAACAATTCTCGGAGCGTCATTTTTATTGGATTTTCGCAGCCGCCCAAATGAAAAGCGTTGACCGGAAAATTCCTTCCCACAACGATTGGGGTCTCGCGCGGGGAGAAATTCCAGTCTCCAATTTCCCAGACTAGGAAGACGACATCTCGACGGCGACGACGTCTGCGACTTTAGACGGCATCTTCGCCGGTTCGTTCGTTTTGAGGTTATGTGTGTGTGTGTGTTGGGCTTTGAAATTGCTTCTGCAATGTGGGCTCTCGAAAAGTGGGCCTTTTTGTTAAAATATCCTCCTGGAGGCAATTTTATTTGTGCTGCGAAATGGGAACATAATTGAAAGCCGTTCTCTTTTGTGATGCTGAAACGTTGGAAAAGGTTTCCGAATCGAATGAGCTTTAAAGTGAAGAAATTAAAAAAGCTTGATTTTATTACACATTTTATTTTTCCAGCGAAAATAACCAAATATTTACTCTTAAACTCTAATTAAAATTTCAAGCATCACCTAAGC
This sequence comes from Culex quinquefasciatus, assembly GCF_015732765.1. Taxonomy (NCBI): domain Eukaryota; kingdom Metazoa; phylum Arthropoda; class Insecta; order Diptera; family Culicidae; genus Culex; species Culex quinquefasciatus. The sequence continues at coordinate 181,702,454 of NC_051862.1, read as the reverse complement.
TCACTAATTGCGCAACCACCATCATTAATATTCACCTGGTCCATGGAAATACAATTCCGCGAAAATCGTGTTTCGGTAAATAGAGTTGAAAACCACTTTGCGTTCCCTTGTTTTTTTTTTGTTGAGTTGCCAGATTTGAATAAATTGGTCACTCGAAAAATTACATTACCGAGTAAAATGTAATAAAAGCGCTTAAACTGTGTGAAATATTTCCCAGCGCGCTCGAGAGGAAGGTCGTCAGCACTTTGTTTTGTTCTTCCAGGAATTTGTACGCACAAAATGTAAATTCCGGCCACGTACCATAAACAAAGTTTGATGGTGTCCTGGTATGGACGTGGGCTGGACAAGGCGAAAAAAAAAACGCAATGGACAGAATGCGGCTTTTTGACAACAAATTTGAAATATTTTTGTTTTGTTTTCGACTCTGGAACGTGACAAAAAGCTTTCGTTTCTGCTACACTCGATGAGGTTAAATTGTGACGTTTGTGTGATGATGAAAACTTTTATTTTAATTTGAATATTTTTTCTTCAAATTTAAGTATTTTTTTTATTTGTTGGAAACTGTTCAACTTTACCTAGAGTGTCAAATTTTCTCGGAATTGCAGTAATTTTGAATAATCAACATACAATTTTTGATGCTATCTATACAAAAATGGTTTGCTAATATTAGAAAATTTGTGTAAAATGATTTTTTAACCCATTCAAAATGTTTATCTTGGTTTAAAAATAGTACAAATATATTTGCTTGATTTTCGTTTTTTTTATATAAAACTCTTTTTTCGTAAAATCGTGATATTTTGTAATGGCAAACTCCCTCCTCCATAACTTTTATAACATTGATCTCACTTGCACAAATAATGGCACGGTAATTTCACAAAATACACGAAAATTTAAATAGATTTTTTTTTTGATTTAAAAAAAACAAAATGACCCTACTGGGTTTCCACGATTTTTATTTAAGAAATTTGGTTACGCCAGCAAATCTGGCGTCCAATTTTAGTCTCTTTGATACCAAATTTTCAAATAATCATAATTTCAGGCTGCGAATTATTGGAAAAAACACGTCTATTTATGTTCAAAAATAAACGAGGTTTTGAAAATTGAACCATAGATTCGTGAGAAAGGACTAAAATTTCCTCTTATGACAAATTTTCACGGAAATTAAAGAGGGATTGGGACAACTTATCTTGATTTCGTGTGGTTTTTTTTAATAAATCAGCTTTGGATTTTATTTTTTATGTAAAATAATAATTGAAATAATTTTTATTTATGATACTTTTAAAGAGTTGTTTAAACCGAGTTGTTAACATCAATATTAACACTCTTGCAGAAGAAACAAAATCGATCTGAAAAAATAGTTGTTAATGTATCGATGTTAGACTATTTTTATAGCATTTTCAATATGGACAGCTGTCAAAATTGTGTATTGGTTTGTATGAACAAACAAATGATACAAAAGTTTTTTTTACAAAAAGAGAAAGTGATCACCATTTTTTTGCAAGAATTGCTCTTCTTGAATTTATATGAGAATTTTTCAAAGAAAAGGGCAAGTTTAATTGATTTTGAATTTGGAAAAATTAAAGGGCATATAGTTTGGGTTAAGAAAGTCGATGAATAACTAGTGGATATAACATATAACATTATAATAGGTATTCTGAGAAATTTAACTTTTGTTTCTGAATAGTCCTTACAAATTCCTACAACTTTGCCGAAGACACTAAATTGATCAGAAAATCCCTTCCCAAATCACAGCTTCCATTTTTATATGGATAACTGTCAAAATTGTATGGAGATTTATATGGACGAATCAATGATGAGAAAAAACTTACATGAGCAAAGGGAGCCCAATTTTCTTCCGGCATTCTTGGAGAATGTACGTTCGAGTAAAACGCACTCAACAATGAACAAAACCTAGGACATGCAATGTAAACAAAAAAACACGCTGTGTCGTTGTTTGCATTATCCTGGAATTCGGAGGAGTTTGACTTTTTTCCGAGTAATAATCAAAAATGTAAACAGTAAACGTGCATAAAATTCCTAGCAAAATTTGATCGGAACTACACTTCATATGAAGAGTGTCAATATGGCACGGTGATTTTATGGTTTTCATTAAATATCTCAGGATTGAATTCGTGTTTTGGGGATATGGAATGGTCAAAAGGTGAGACATTTAAATTACATTTTTAACTATATTTGGCTCAAAATGCACGTGCGACTAGATAACGACTAAAAGTATCAAACTTAGTTGAACAACATGTACTAGCGAAAGCATGTTTTTGAATCATTAAGATAGCAATTTAATTTCAAGCGATATTATATTAAATTTTGTATCAGAATAAATCAACTAATTTGTCGAATTTCATTTGTTAAGCTGTGCTGTGAATAAATTAATCTGGAAGCTGCTAATTACTTGCATCACCGCCCTCAAACGTGGGCAGATTGTAAATATTAATTGGCAATCGGAAAAAATAATTCCAGCATCGGGGATGATTTCATCAACCGGTAACGACAAAGCAGCTTCAATTGCGTCGCATTTGAACGAGAACTAAAATTAATCACTCGATAGTCGATGATGGCTCGTAATTGTGCCCCCAACTTGTTATTCCACACTGGTTGTTGTTTTCGAACAAATTTTCCTCTCACCTGGGTGGAACGTCCCCTTTTCAAATCCAATGAATCGACATCGTAATTAAAATTTCTCCAATCAGCTTCGCCTTGGCTACCTTGGCCTTGATTATGATATTGGCATAAATTGTGGTATCATCGTAGCGAAATAAATTCCAACTTGTCGAAACATATGCTGCCTGCCACAGGTTGGTAAATGATTAAATGTTGTTTACTGACAGGGAGCATCCTTAGATTGCGTTACAATGTTTCTCATACTTTGTTGTTAAAATTTACGCATTCTTTTTTAATTGATGAATAAATGTGCATTTAAAATCGAAATTCTTTATGTTAGCAATTTATTGTCAATTTATGAACAAACACATTACATTACTTAGATGACTATTCAATATTATTCAGCATAGAGCTGCATTCAAGATTGTTCTAGATTAAATTTTTTTTAATTTTCATAGAATTTTTTTTTGAAAAATAACATCATTTATTGAACTATTTGGTTCAGATCAGAAATTTAAAATATTAACAAATTCTAATGCATGAAGAATATCAGTCTATGAAACGCATACCGCCCTTCACGGATGCTGGGGCCGCCACACCCGTTGAAATATGCGAGCAAACGTTACGGTTGGTGAAGGCGCCAGTGCATGTCGATGAGCTTGCAACTTACTACACGTCGGACGTCCTTTCCATTTCATGTAGTCGAGCCAAAGTCGGATGCTGCGTGTTTATGCATTGCAACAGATGAAATCAGATCGGCACACGACAGAGATGTTGACTGCGAAGGTATCATACAGAAATTTTGTTAAAGATGCTGTATAAGAGAGTTTCTAGTTGAGTATTTCTCATATTATTTTATTATATTTTTCATTTATATATTTTTTTGAGTTTTGAATTTTGCATCTCTCATCCCTCATCTCTCATCTCTCATCTCTCATCTCTCATCTCTCATCTCTCATCTCTCATCTCTCATCTCTCATCTCTCATCTCTCATCTCTCATCTCTCATCTCTCATCTCTCATCTCTCATCTCTCATCTCTCATCTCTCATCTCTCATCTCTCATCTCTCATATCTCATCTCTCATCTCTCATCTCTCATCTCTCATCTCTCATCTCTCATCTCTCATCTTTCATCTCTCATCTTTCATCTCTCATCTCTCATCTCTCATCTCTCATCTCTCATTTCTCATCTCTCATCTCTCATCTCTCATCTCTCATCTCTCATCTCTCATCTCTCATCTCTCATCTCTCATCTCTCATCTCTCATCTCTCATCTCTCATCTCTCATCTCTCATCTCTCATCTCTCATCTCTCATCTCTCATCTCTCATCTCTCATCTCTCATCTCTCATCTCTCATCTCTCATCTCTCATCTCTCATCTCTCATCTCTTCTTAGTCTTTCTTAGCTAGCTGATCTTTATTTCCAGGATCGTTAGCATTAAAATTACGGCAGTATGTTTCGTATGACGATGCTGATGGCAGCAAAGGTGCCATCGGAAACTCCAAAGTAACAATTCTAGGGACTGGTTGGTTTCATAGACTAGAAGAGAAAAAACGCAGAAATTTTGATTAGATCCATCTTTCTTTGATAGCAGGTATTGTGGAACAAGTTAATTATAAATATTTTAAACAACTTCAAATAAATTGATCAAACCAACGTCCAATTGCAGCTGATTGCACTTCCTAATGAGCTTCTATTCCGCTTTACCAATCAATTGTTTCATTTCCTTTGGCGCAACAGTCAACGGCTTCCGAGAGGCGTCATGCTGTGTGCTCGTTTCGTTAGCAATCAGTAATACACAACTTGCGTATTTGCGTCCCCTCTCGGGAGCTTTCAACCCATTTCCCTCCCATCTCATAATGGAAACCGATGCATTTGTTGCACTGCAGGAAATACGCATCTCTTAGTGTTACTTACTGCGGTGCCGGCAGAACCGGCAGGTCTATTGCAATTCGTTCCGGTTGTGCTTTGTGGTTGCATGTTTTCGACGTGAAAGGTAAGTCGGCACTCACGAGTGGCAAATTTATTCGGACCGAACAACACGTAAGACAAATGGCACATGATTTCGAGCTATGCGACAAAATTTTGTATTACGAGTGGCAAGATTGTATGTTTGTTTTGTTTTTGTAAAATATTTGAAATATGGAACCAGGTTATGAAGATTTGTGTAAGCAGTTATCACTAATTTTTTCTCAATAATGCACGTGTGGCAACATTGCACGACCTCGACGAATTACTGACTCTATGCTTCGCTACTGGTCGGGGCTGAGGGCCCCGTTTGTCTTCCTTTCCAGCGTGTGGAATCCCGAGCAAAACGCGTAAATATTTATTACGAACTTTATGAAAAGGGGCGTGGCACGTTTCCACACGGGTGGAGGAGTTTTGTACCGGCGGGCAGTTTTTACTTTTCACTTTTATCAGATCTCGCTGAGGCATCAGGCTTGACGTTGGGACCCACTGTGGCATGCATGCTGCTGACGATGTGCACGGGGAAGAAAATTAAAATTAGTGCTATGCATTCGCTTTCATCTGCGGTGTTGTGGTTGGTAAGCTTTGCAGGGGTTATCAAATTTGGGAAAATAGCTAAAAATGCAAAATACTTAAAATATCCTAAAATTGAGCTATGAAAAACAGTTTTACCTGTTTTTATCTTTAACTTTTTAAATTTTTTCCATTCTTTTTAAATTAATTATTTCCAAATATTTGTTTCTTGTTTCTTGTTTCTTGTTTCTTGTTTCTTGTTTCTTGTTTCTTGTTTCTTGTTTCTTGTTTCTTGTTTCTTGTTTCTTGTTTCTTGTTTCTTGTTTCTTGTTTCTTGTTTCTTGTTTCTTGTTTCTTGTTTCTTGTTTCTTGTTTCTTGTTTCTTGTTTCTTGTTTCTTGTTTCTTGTTTCTTGTTTCTTGTTTCTTGTTTCTTGTTTCTTGTTTCTTGTTTCTTGTTTCTTGTTTCTTGTTTCTTGTTTCTTGTTTCTTGTTTCTTGTTTCTTGTTTCTTGTTTCTTGTTTCTTGTTTCTTGTTTCTTGTTTCTTGTTTCTTGTTTCTTGTTTCTTGTTTCTTGTTTCTTGTTTCTTGTTTCTTGTTTCTTGTTTCTTGTTTCTTGTTTCTTGTTTCTTGTTTCTTGTTTCTTGTTTCTTGTTTCTTGTTTCTTGTTTCTTGTTTCTTGTTTCTTGTTTCTTGTTTCTTGTTTCTTGTTTCTTGTTTCTTGTTTCTTGTTTCTTGTTTCTTGTTTCTTGTTTCTTGTTTCTTGTTTCTTGTTTCTTGTTTCTTGTTTCTTGTTTCTTGTTTCTTGTTTCTTGTTTCTTGTTTCTTGTTTCTTGTTTCTTGTTTCTTGTTTCTTGTTTCTTGTTTCTTGTTTCTTGTTTCTTGTTTCTTGTTTCTTGTTTCTTGTTTCTTGTTTCTTGTTTCTTGTTTCTTGTTTCTTGTTTCTTGTTTCTTGTTTCTTGTTTCTTGTTTCTTGTTTCTTGTTTCTTGTTTCTTGTTTCTTGTTTCTTGTTTCTTGTTTCTTGTTTCTTGTTTCTTGTTTCTTGTTTCTTGTTTCTTGTTGCTTATTTCTATAAAATTTATTTGCACCGGCCTCGAATCAATGTTGAACAGAAAAATTATAGTTTTGCAAAAAGCTCCCCTGACTCTTAAAATCAAAAGTGCAACACTGCCAACTGGTTGCATAAACCCTTCCGGCCAGCACGTACGCCAACGCCAAGTAGCAACAATTTGTAGCCAACACATTTCGGCAAACGGTCCCGGAAGACCACGAGGAAGGTAATTTCGGCCGGTTCCTGTTGAAAAGCTGTACCAACAATTTTAGCGAGCCATTCCGTAGACCCTCGGATGGTCAAGCAATCGCCTGGGCAAATCACGGGTTAATTTATGGTCAAAAGTTCCTTTCTGAAGGAAGAAGAGGAAAATTTTCGTGAAACACATTTTCATAAGGCACGATTTTGGTGGACTCGCCAAAATTATGAACGCGGAGATTGATGGTTTCAAGTAACAGCACCAGCTTGGTGAAAGTTGAAGAGTGATTGAAAGTGGTGTAATTTATGGCATATTTTATGGTTTTGATTAAATTATGGTCCAGAAGGTGAGCCATATGGACGATGAGAAATATGGAGATTTATTAGGTTTTTTCATGGTCAGAGGCGTGTTTAACAAATCACATTAAAATGCTTTTTAAATTGCAATTTCAACGTTGGGTTCAAGTGAATTGAATCTCAAAGCTGAGGATTATTTAAAGCTCCTAAGCAAACATCTTCATCTCCATTGATATGGAATGTATCCTCAAAATTGGATTAATTTCAATTATGAATGATACATGAGCCATAGATCATGTCTTTGGAAATTGCATTCCATAGCATCTATTGTTGTCATCGTTCCAATAGAAGCACGATTCATGTAGACTCTTGAACTTTCATGTCTTCAATTGTACGAGTTCACAGCTGACGATGTCGAAGCAAGCAAATTCATCTGCACAAAAATAACGAATTCGTAGAAAACATCTTGCTGAAAGTAGGCAGCCCTGAATGCATCGAAGAAGCTTCCTTTTTCTGTATGAATTCAGTTTACTAGCAAGTCAATAATCTGCTTGTTACCATAGAAGAATCTATTTTAGGTAACAAACATTTCAAAGTTAGGTGATTTCAGGTTAGACTGTTCGAATTTATCATCCTGCGAGAGCGTAACTGAGTCGTAAAATTTGAACCAGTCTACCCATCATTCACTTTCAGCTGCTGTTGCTGCTGCGTCGTTGCTAGTCAGACTCGAAATTGTTATAATCATCTGCTGTACAAGAAAAGCTGAACGCGTCTTCCGATCCAGAAGGTGATATCAACCCGTTCTGGACCATCAACTACGCTGAATCGCACCTTATGGACCACTACGTGCCAGTCTACCCTGCGCACGTGGAACGGTGACGGTGACGACGACCAAGAAGTGATATTTTGCATTTTGCCGGTGTTCGGCGCTGGTGCAATTTGTTTTAGTTAAATTACATGCTGCTGCTGCCACTGCACTTCTACTTGTACATCTCGATCTGGTGGAATCGGCTTCTGCATCTGCTGCGGCTGTAGATCTTTCCCGCGTGATGCGCTCGATTTGTGTTCCGCGGGCTGCTGCTGATGTGTATATTTTACTCGTTTCTGTTGAAAAATGTATATTGTACATCGCGGTGGTACTTGTTGCAGATGCTGCTGCTTGCTGAATTAATCCTGTATAACAGTAGTGCACTTTCGGGATCTCAGCGCGTGTGATTACTATGGTTTGGTTCTTATCTCTGGGGGGAAGGGATGGGCTGGTCTTTCTTGTACTGCACACGGAAAATATGGTGAAATCATGATGCATGCGATGGCAATGAACCGCATTTCAAGGGTTTTCCAGATCATTGCATTAGATTGTGCGGACTGGGTGTAGTTACAGTAATTATGCTAACAAGTCTGTGTTTGCGTTTGCAACATTCCTGGAGTAAATTTTGAGCAATTATTGTTGGTTACGTTTTTCGTTATAACTAATCTCCGTTATCAACACAATTTTCCAAATTGCTGACTGTTTTTTTGTAGTTAAAAAAAATTATTTCAGAAATTAAAATTTTCTTCTGATTCGTGAGAACATACTTATCAAATTTTAAAGAAAGGAGAAACATAAAACATTTCAATACCTTATTTTGCCAAGGAGGTTCCCTTTTTTGACAATGTGAACAAAAAAATTCTATTAAATCATATTTATTTTAAAGATTTTTAATCAAAACATGAATTTAACGTATTTTCTTTTGACTTTAGTTTTAATTGTGATTTTTTTCTTGAATAACATTCAAACAGACTGAACTCTACTAAAAAGTTTGTAAACTTATTTGATTGTTTCTGAACAGCAAATGGAACATTGTTTCGTTTTCTGTAAGAAAAGATTATACAAAAAAATAGAGGAAGGGCCTCTCGTAACCATACAATCTTTTTCGACCTCTCGAAATATCTAAAGAAGTTCAAAAGAATTAAGCAGCTTACCCTTGTTTTTCTCAATAATTTTTTTTTCTTCTAATAGCTACAAAATATTACAACAATAGGTTGCTCAGTTGAATGCGAAGACAAATGCTTTTTCTCCAATATTTTTTGTATTGTTTTTTTTATGAAATTATGAGACTGATTAAAAAAAATCATGGTAAGACAGTCAAGTGGACAGTAAATTTTATAAAAATATAAGTCTTGTTTTTAGTTTAAGCCTTTTCTATTTCTATCCCGTTTCCTTTGCAATTTCAGTAAGTTTTTTCTAAATTTTTTCTTACTTTTGGTAATCTCTTAGTCATAAGCAATAATCGTTCCAAAATGGATTGAGATTTAACACACAGTTGAAAGGAACTCCAAAACTCTGTTATGTACTACGAATGAACTAATTGTAACATGATTATTCACTAATAAAACCGAATTGAATTGAATTGAAAAAGTCTTGTTTTGCCTTTGAAAATTTTTAAATCGTCGCCATCGTGCTAACTTGTCGTACGTGCATTTTGGGCCAAATTGAGTTAAGAACGCCATTTTGTGCAGCTCACAATGCCTCACCTTTTGACCTTCACAGATCCCCAAAATTCGATTTCTATCCTGAGATATTCAACAAAAACCGAAAAAACTCCGTGCATTTTTGTCACTTTACATATGAAAGTAGTTTCAATCTTGTCGTGCTATCTTGTCACTCCATGAAAATTGATGTAAGTACGACAAAAGGCCAAAGGGATTTCAGACCAGGAAAGTCAGGATGCGTTTGTCGCACGTACAAGCTAGACTACCGTAAACATTTGAAATTATAACTCGGGACTCCAGCAACCAACTTCAACCAAACTTCGGGACAATGCACTTAATGGTCAGCCAAACAAAACGTGTTTGTTATTGTTTACATTACGTGCGCTCGTTTTTGTATATTCAAGGTCAAACATTAAATCGCGTTTTTCTCGGAACGTCAAAATGGCGGGTGCGACAAGATAGCACGACGACGTCGAAATAAAACTTCTGGACCTTTTTTATCAGAATATCAATTACCGTTTATGTTTGTTTTTTTTTTTTAATTTGGCTTAAAAATTTCTAAGTACTTTATGACCATGGAATCAATTTTGCATTATTGCTTCGCCCATACAAATTTGACAGCCTATATTGAAATGCTATCTAAATATTTGAAGATCTGTAACTTGAGAGTGGAATTTTTCATTAACTATGTCGCCTAAGCAAAGTTGTGTATTGCAATAAAACTAGGTACGTTCTTAAGAAATAACCCATTGTCAGACAAAAATCAATTTGATATGTTTCAGAGGATCAAAACACATTTTAAATATTTGTCGCTACGGGCAAACATATTTTACATTGTAGCCAATTGCTTGAAAACAATCAATCATTTGGAAAACTACGAAAACCTGATCATAAAAAAATTTTACCTAGTTTTGAGATAAGTTCTCTTGAATTTTGAAATTTGTAAAAAATAGATTTTTTGCAATTCCGATCTGGATTGTTCCTTGAAATTAAATAAAACGAAGTACACCAAAGAGTTGAGCAACTTTTTGTGAACATTTCTGTTTATTTTCACTTTTACTAAAAGTTATTCTATTCCTTTTACAAGCAAAGGAGCGGTCGTGGCTGAATGGTTACGATGTTCGCTTTATAAGCGAATTGTTCTGGGTTCGATACCCATCTGCTCCCAACGAGAAAGTTCTGGACTCATTGAATTTGGAATTAATGAAAAAACTTCAAGCTCACGGCGGGGTTCGATCCCCTGTCCTTAGGATTGGCAAGCAAAATGCTTTCCACTTAACCGTGGAGCATTGGTAGCTTGAGGAGGAATTAGACTGGTATAGTTGAATCCAAGAATCGGACAAAGAGTCAAATTGAATGCAAGTTGAACATCAGAACTCAAACAAGATTGCATGCAAGATTGCAAGCGCAGTTGAAATTGAATCTAAAAATACCTCGCTAAAAATAGCCTGGGCGACTGATAGAATTCATCCAATAAGAGATGAGAAGAATTGAAAGCATTCCCATTAGAAATGAGAACACACGAAGAATTCGAACAACAATGCCAAAGGTCGTTACCACTCGCCTAGGGTGGCTCCTCAGACCATTCACCTTCTCAAAAACCGTCCAACTCCAAGCGAAACTTACTTGAGGATACCGTGGAGATTTTCCCTTAATACTCTTAAAAAAGTGGAGCATCAACACTTCCCGTCTTCCAATTCCCTTTCCTTGTCCCTGGTGCGCGGTGGAGATGGGAGCGGCCGGCAATGGACGGCTGCCATGGTGGTGAGAATCTGGTTTAGGTGGAATCGGTTCTATTCCCAATTATCGATTCCTAGGCAACTTGGGCTTAGACAATCATCACATCACATGGCGAAAATCCAGTCTGCAATCCGCTAAAATCACCGTCTCCTAGCGAAGCGAAGTTATTCTATTCCTTTTACAAGCATTAAAAAAAAATCCCAAGTGACCATTTTCCTATTTTCAGCTTAGTTCTTTTTTTCTTCCAGCGCTCTTTTGGGTCTGCTTGGTGTTGCCAAAATTGATGAAATCTTAAGCGAACTCTCACGAAAAGAAGCATTTATAGCGAAACTTTCCTGGCATCACTGGCTCACTCCAACAGGTACTGCTGGTGGTGTTTGTGGCAACCCTTTGTTCTTTACTTGCCTTCGCTTCTCGCTCGGTTTTCTTCAGCCTTTGATTGAAATGGGTCATCAAAATTCAAACGTCAAATGACTTGGCGCGTTTGTTTTTTTTTATGGCGCTTGCTAATCAATTACATGTTTCGGGATTTTTTTTCAAGTGAGTGACTAACTAATGAGCAAAAGAACATGTTGCCGATAGTTGGAAGCAATTTTATATCTTAAGCGCTTTGAAATCGTTAGCGCAAGTGAAAAGATATTGAAGGCGACTTTCGTTAAGCAGAATTGAGCAGTTCTCTAGGATTTCGGTCATTCGATTTTTTTTGTATTTTTTAATCCGACTGAAACTTTTTTGGTGCCTTCGGTATGCCCAAAGAAGCCATTTTGCATCATTAGTTTGTCCATATAATTTTCCATACAAATTCGGCAGCTGTCCATACAAAAATGATGTATGAAAATTCAAAATCTGTATCTTTTGAAGGAATTTTGATCGATTTGGTGTCTTCGGCAAAGTTGTAGGTATGGATACGGACTACACTGGAAAAATAATACACGGTAAAAAATTTGGTGATTTTTATTTAACTTTTATCACTAAAACTTGATTTACAAAAAAACACTATTTTTAATTTTTTTATTTTTGATATGTTTTAGAAGGCATAAAATGCCAACTTTTCAGAAATTTCAGGTTGTGCAAAATCACTGACCGAGTTATGAATTTTTTAATCAATACTGATTTTTTCAAAAAATCGAAATTTTGGTCGTAAAATTTTTCAACTTCATTTTTCGATGTAAAATCAAATTTGCAATCAAAAAGTACTTTATTGAAATTTTGATAAAGTGCACCGTTTTCAAGTTATAGCCATATTTAAGTGACTTTTTTGAAAATAGTCGCAGTTTTTCATTTTTAAATTAGTGCACATGTTTGCCCAGTTTTGAAAAAAATATTTTTGAAAAGCTGAGAAAATTTTCTATATGTTGCTTATTTGGACTTTGTTGATACGACCTTTAGTTGCTGAGATATTGCAATGCAAAGGTTTAAAAACAGGAAAATTGATGTTTTCTAAGTTTCACCCAAACAACCCACCATTTTCTATCGTCAATATCTCAGCAACTAATGGTCCGATTTTCAATGTTAATATATGAAACATTTGTGAAATTTTCCGATCTCTTCGAAAAAAATATTTTTGGAATTTTCAAATCAAGACTAACATTTCACAAAGGCCAAACATTCAATATTACGCCCTTTTAAAATGTTTGTCTTGATTTGAAAATTCCAAAAATATTTTTTTCGAAAAGATCGGAAAATTTCACAATTGTTTCATATATTAACATTGAAAATCGGACCATTAGTTGCTGAGATATTGACGATAGAAAATGGTGGGTTGTTTGGGTGAAACTTAGAAAACATCAATTTTCCTGTTTTTAAACCTTTGCATTGCAATATCTCAGCAACTAAAGGTCGTATCAACATAGTCCGAATAAGCAAAATATAGAGAATTTTCTCAGCTTTTCAAAATATTTTTTCAAAACTGGGCAAACATGTGCACTAATTTAAAAATGAAAACTGCGACTATTTTCAAAAAGTCACTTAAATATGGCTATAACTTGAAAACGGTGCACTTTATCAAAATTTTAGTAAAGTACTTTTGATTGCAAATTTGATTTTACATCGAAAATGAAGTTGAAAATTTTACGACCAAAATTTCGATTTTTGAAAATCAGTATTGATTAAAAATTCATAACTCGGTCAGTGATTTTTGCACAACCTGGAAATTTCTGAAAAGTTGGCATTTTATGTCTTCTAAAACATATCAAAAATAAAAAAATTAAAATAGTGTTTTTTGTAAATCAAGTTTTAGTGATAAAAGTTAAATAAAAAATCACCAAATTTTTTTACCGTGTATTATTTTTCCAGTGTAGTCCGTATCCATACCTACAACTTTGCCGAAGACACCAAATCGATCAAAAATTCCTTCAAAAGATACAGATTTTTGAATTTTCATACATCATTTTTGTATGGACAGCTGCCGAATTTGTATGGAAAATTATATGGACAAACTAATGATGCAAAATGGCTTCTTTGGGCATACCGAAGGCACCAAAAAAGTTTCAGCCGGATTAAAAAATACAAAAATTAAAATTGAAGAAAAAAGACCGATTTCGTAGAGAATTGCTCAGTTAACTTCGACACACACTTTAACACGACACTCTCATATTGCGTGTGGATGTATGTGCCACCAAAATGCAAAATAGAAATTGCGTGCTTACTTGAGGCGGTTCTGTTGCTGATAAGTTTATAGCCTAAATAGTATTTTTGGAGCTTTAATCGTGCATCAAACTCTTCATATGACGAAGATAGGTGTTTGATTAGAAAGGGTATATTTCCCCTAGTAGTTTATGCAACAAGTTTCAAAAAGATGTTTTTTTCAGCACAAGTCGTACGAGGTTTACCGAGTTGGAGAAATACGACGGGTGCTGAAAATATCAAGTATTGCAACAAGTTCCACACATTTTTTTTGCAATTCCGAAAAACACAATTTGAATGGAATTTTTATTATTTGTTTCAGTGCTGAAAAGTTGAGTTTTTCGGCACTTGTGTCGAAAAGTATCACTTTTTGAAACTTTTATTTTTGGTAGAGAAAAGGAAGCCTTTTTGTCATGCGAGAATGACAAGAAAAGTAAGAAGTTTCACAACGGAATTGATAAAAAAAGTTGTTTACAATCTTTTTTTTTATAAATTTGAATGTTTCATCGTTTTTGAGTTATTGATGCAGTTTGGTTCAACATCATGTGATCTTTCAGAAAAGCCTACAACATTTTTTCTAGAAATCATTAGGTAATTAAGTTTTTTCGCGAAAACTTAAAACGTAGCCTTTTGTGTGGGACAAACTTCAAATATTTTTTTCTCAGATTGCTGTTTTTGCATATGGGACATTTATAAGAAGATGGACAGTGTTGTAAATAGATAAAGATCATTCGTGAACGCAAATTTGTTTTTGAATGTATGAAATGCAAGTACTTGAAGTTCTTATCTATGTTTGCGAAGTGCAATTTAAGAGGAAAAATTGAAATTCATGGATGCGATTTGAAATATTACATTTAGCTTGAAGGTTCAAAGCATATTAAAACGATTTTAAAGGATTGCACTTTTACAGATAAACAATTAAGCTGCGATTGAGTTTTTTAGTCGTTGACAACATTTTGAGTCAAATGTTAAATAAATCGAATTGTCTGGGCACTAATATAGGCTTTTAAAATTAGACGGACTATTCTCTGACTTTCGTCTTAACTTTTTCGGACTTTATTTAACGTCAAAATTTTGAAAAAAATATTCGCTCAATTTATCACATATTTTTAGCAAAAAAAAAGCATTGCAAAATTGTGGTAATTAAAAAATTAGCATACATTTTCCACATTTAACAACATTTCAACAGATGATCCTCCGCAAGTTCCTTTTCATCAAGTCGAATCGTGCTCTCTTTTCATTTCCAATAAATCCCTTCCAAGGGGTAGGGCACATAACAATTAAGGGGTCCCATTGAGCTGAATTTTCCCTCGCAGCTCTGAAATCTGTTCCACGGCAACCACGCACAATAACATAAAGTCTGCCAGCAAAAATTGGCGGTTTACTTCCGATAACGCTTTTCGTGAGCACACATCTGCCAGTTAATCGTCACTGGTATTGTGTACAGCGATGGTACACTGTGAAAAATGTTTTTTTTTTCATTTGAAATTGAGAGTATGCTTGATTGATCAGATTCATTAACAAAATTAAAACTATCCAAATTTGGAATAATTTTTTTTCTGTGCACCTTCGGCGCAATCTCTGTCACCCTCTTTCAGTACTCTACACTTATGTTTCCACACGACATCAACAGCAAAAAAAAGAAACTCTCAGCTGCTTTCTGATATTTTTGCTTTTTTGCCTTTCTGGCTTTCCCCCTTTCTATATTTCCTACTTTTTTTTGTTGTTGTAGTTGAAGTTGCGCGGCTTTCGACGTTGCCTTCTGGATTGTCGGAGATCCTTTAGCAGGATCTGTGAGTTTGTGCGAGGGGAAACGTGCGTTAGTCATAAATCCTGGCACCTCCCTGATTTCATTCAGTGTGTAAGTGAGTGTATACGAGCTTGATCATGTTTGCGATATCTTTTTCGTGTTTGGTTATTTTAGCCGTTTTCAGTAGATTTTACTTTTTTTTTATTGAGATTCATTGGAAGAATTAACACTTTTATTTAAATTTTCATTATTTTGATTAAAGGTAAATTTTAGTTTTTTTTAAATTTATTTTCTTTTTATTTTCAGAATCTCATTTGATAACACAATCAATGCAGACATTTTGAACTTGCAGATCCAAATTTTCAGGTGAAATTGGGCGAATATATTCAAAATCATCATTGGGTTATTCTTTACCAACTTACACGAAATTGGGAAAGGGGTAACTTTTGTCCCTGATCACGTGTCCAAGGTCCGTTTTTTGCCTTTCTTACAAAAGAAAGGTTTAAGGTTTGCTTTTGGATAAATGCTTTTCTCAGAAATCTTAAAAAAATCGTGCACGGCGAGGAATCGTCCCAGAAAAAATCCTATTACTAAATTGAAGGTTGGCCCGAAACCCGGAACTCAAAGTCTGATTTTTGAGAGCTCTTTTTCTGTAATACTTGAGCGATGTCTGTATCCGCTCTTAAAAATGTGTGTCTTCCGTCATTGGAAAAACGCTCGTAAAACCCACAATTTTTATGTTTCGATTCACAATTTTCGATTAGTAAATGTGGTCAAAGCAATTTTTAGAGGTATTTTTCGAACTATTTTACAGATAACACTATCAAATTAAAACAATTCAGTTTCAAACAAAAAGCCATTCGAAAACATGCGCCATTAGGGTGTAACATCAAAATCAATTTTCCAGCACAGCACTTTTTCAGTTCCTTTTGGGGTCCTAAACAACTCCCCAATGTTTGGGACCGATTGGTGTAGTCCTCACTTTGCGCAAAGCAATTCAATTTTCCATATAAATTTGTACGGGGAAAACCATTTTTTTTTATTTTGATATTTGACAATTCGACGTTTCATGCTACCTCAAAACCGGACTCATATTTGGATGCCCTGGAATGTGCTCTACAACTTTGCCGAAGAGAGTATGGTGCTAACTTGCTCCTGAAAGAAGATATAGCGTCCTCAAAACTCGTCTAAAACGTGATTTTCGAGCATAAAAAAAGGTTTTAGACGAGTTTTGAACACGCTGTATCTTTTTTTAGGGGCAAGCTTGCACCACACTCTCTTCGGAAAAGTTGTAGAGCACATTCCAGAGCATCCGAATATGAGTCCGGTTTTTATATAGCATGAAACGTGGATTTAATAAATATAAAAATCCAAAAAAATGGTTTTCTTCATACAAATTTATATGGAAAATAATTTTTATTTGCGTAAAATCGCGATAACTCGTGATGGTTGTAAGCAAACCCTTTATGTTTCTATATTCAAAAATTTGTAATTGTCTGCTCTACAACTTTGTAGATTATTGTTACACCCTACAAAGTTAGGAAAAACTGAGGAAAAAAAATTTACAATGAAATAATTTGTTATAAATGAAAAAATAACCCTTCTTGGTCAATGTAGTAGATTCGGAAAGTACAATAAATTTCCCTTAAAATGACATGTTCCAAATAAATTACAGTCGAGTAACGAAAAATGGCAGAGATTAAAAAACTTTTTAGTGTTTTTTTTTTTTCAATGAATAATACGTTTTTTTCGGAATTCTGAGTAATTGGGCGTAAAATTTTACATAAAAGTCACTTTGACACCAAATTCCTATCTCATCACCGTTTCAGGCTGCAAATTTTTGAAAAACACCTCTTTTTTCGCATGTTCAAAAATGGAAGGAGTCGTACCGCACCTCCGTCACGAGATATCGAAACCTGATTTATATTATCAGAGGTGAAATAATGCCTTTCTTACAAAATTATGAAACTCCAACAAATATATTGGTTCAATTAATTTTTCAGAAACATAATGATACCACCCAGTGAGAATTTGACCTAAAGCTTCGAATCTTTTAAGGCTAAACCTCAAATGCCTTTTTTTAATTTCATAGGTAGATTATGGGTCGCAAGATAATTATATTTAATTAAGAAAAACATATTGGATTGACATTACAAAAATTACAAAAAAGGGTACTCAGTCTTTAATGTTAGTCTATGATTAACTTAAAAAAATATGTATCGATATTGCACTGTGTCGATATATTATGAGAAGCCAGAAAGAACGTAAACGTATTTTTCATTGAAAAAAAAAACACTAAAAAGTTTTTAAATCTCTGCCATTTTTCGTTACTCGACTGTAAATTTTTTTGGAACATGTCATTTTAAGAGAAATTTATTGTACTTTCCGAATCTACTACATTGACCAAGAAGGGTTATTTTTTCATTTAGAACAAAAATATTTCATTGTAAAATTTCTTGTTTTTTTTCTCAGTTTTTTCTAACTTTGTAGGGTGTAACAATAATCTACAAAGTTGTAGAGCAGATAATTACAAATTTTTGAATATAGAAACATAAAGGGTTTGCTTACAACCATCACGAGTTATCGCGATTTTACGAAAAAAAAGTTTTGAAAAAGTTACTTTTTGCGTTTCTCTTTGTTTCGTCGTCCGTGTCTGTCGCGGATGACCATGAACGGCTATGATCAACGACGACCAACATTTTCAAAACTTTTTTTTTTCGTAAAATCGCGATAACTTTTGACATTTACAATCAAACCTTTTATGTTTTTATATCCAAAAACTTGTATTTGTCTGCTCTGCAACTTTGTAGGTTATTGCCACACTCTGAAAAATAACCCTGCTTAGTTAGAAAAAAACACGAAATTTTAAAATATTTTGTTCTAAATGAAAAAATTACCCTTCTGGGTCAACGTAGATTCGAAAAGTACAATATTTTTTTCTTAAAATGACATATTCCAAAAAAAATTACAGTCGAGTAACGGAAAATGGCAGAGTTTTTCTCATATTTATTTTTAACTTGAACATATTTTATTAGAACTTTTTTGTAGATTATGAAAATTTCAAATGAAAAATATAAAACCTTTAAAAAAATAATTTTGATTAATTTTAATAATTTTAAAATGGATTTTGCTTTAAAACGATGCATCTAAAGAAGATGTCCCATGATTTGTCTTTGCTTGTCATTTAAATTGTGCTTCTTGAATATTTATTCTTTAACATTATTATTGAAATGAACCGCGAAAATGTGTTGAAACTTTTCTGAGATTCTTTTTTGTATCATTTTAAATAAAAAATATCTAGAAAACTAAAATGAATTGGAACTAAAAATTAAACTGAGCTACATAAATCTAAAAACTAAAATAAAAAATTTTGTCATAATATATGCAATCATACCAGATTTTTTTCATAAAATTATTTTTACAAGGTTCTTTATGGTGAAGGAACCTGGTAAGGACCGAGTCGGCGTTTGCAACTACAGATTTTTTAAAGCTAAGAGTAAATTACGCTGTAATAAAAATAATTGCCTAATACAACCTTTACTAAACGAAATAAATAAGCACTCCTACACAACGATGTTAACCTGTTCCAAACAGCAAGTGCTGTCTTTAACACTCTTCTCCAAAAGTGTTGCCCGAGCAGACGGAAATAACTTGGGAATAACATTCTTTGTTATTTGAAAATACTAACCCAATAACATTTTATGTTATTTATAACAAGATTTGTTATTCGCCGTTATGATTTTTTTGTTATTGGATTGTTATTGTAATAACAGACTAATAACATTTTACGTTATTTTTCGAACAAATCTTTGTTATTATTTTTTGTTATTTTAACAACTAATCCGATCATCCCAATAACGTTTGGAGTTATTCTTCCATAATAAAAAATGTTATTCTCAAGTTGTTTTTGCTGTCAATCAATATCAGACCACTAACAATTTTTGTTATGATAACATAAACTGTTATTGAACTCTTATGCAAAAATGGATTTTTCAAGATTATTCCATAACATTTTCTGTTATTTTAACAGTATTTGTTATTGAAATGGCATGAATTTAGTTATTATCGTCTGTTCGGGTGTGCAGAAGTAAACTTGGCTAAATACACTTTTCATGGTTACATGGCACAATCGTATCGTACTCCGGATTTCATTGCCGGTACTGAAAAAGCGACTTGCTTTTTCCAGATTAACTTCTTGCACGGAAAATTGAGTTTCTGTTTTTTTTTTTCAATTATACATGAAAAATAGTTTGAAGATGGAAGGTTTTTTATTTTTTAATTTTTGTTTATCTTTTTAAAGAAAACAATCGTATTTCTTTTCGTGCCACTTTCCATCGTGTCGTTACGCACGGGTACAGACAAACAACAATCCTTACCGGAAGAAGGAGGAATGTTTGCACGAAGTAAATTTACATCAAATAGACAGTGTTACTGTTGGTTTTGCTTGGATTTCCGCAGAAGTACTCGCACAAGATTGTTTTCAGAGTACACCTCACTATAGCGTGGAAATTCGCGTTTTTATGTTTCGCACGTTAAATTTGCACAGTTGGTGACCAGTAATATTGCAAGATTTGTTTAAAGGAATCTCGATTCTAAATCATTGGATAAATATCCAATTTATATTGAATTCTGTGTAAATATCGTATCTAAGTTAAACATAGTCCTCCCGAGCAGACGGAAATAACGTGGGAATAACATTTTTTGTTATTTGAAAATACTAGGCCAATAACATTTTATGTTATTTATAACAAGATTTGTTATTTGCCGTTATGATTTTTTTGTTATTGGATTGTTATTGTAATAACAGACTAATAACATTTTGCGTTATTCTTCGAACAAATCTTTGTTATTCTTTTTTGTTATTTTAACAACTAATCCGATCATCCCAATAACAGTTGGAGTTATTCTTCCATAACAAAAAATGTTATTCCCAAGTTGTTTTGACTTTCAACCAATATCAAACCAATAACAAATTTGGTTACGATAACAAAAACTGTTATTAAGCTCTTATGCAAACATGGATTTTGCAAGAATATTCCATAACATTTTTTGTTATTTTAACAGTATTTGTTATTGAA
Source organism: Culex quinquefasciatus (assembly GCF_015732765.1). Classification (NCBI taxonomy): domain Eukaryota; kingdom Metazoa; phylum Arthropoda; class Insecta; order Diptera; family Culicidae; genus Culex; species Culex quinquefasciatus. Next base: position 181,682,143 of record NC_051862.1, on the reverse strand, counting down.
ATGGCAAGAATTTTGTTATTACCGTCTGCCCGGGCTGCCGAAATCCCTTTTCAACTCCGTTCAAATATTTGCAAAACGTTTCCTCAAAATGTTGCTAACCAGAATCATCGAGGAGAATTTCCACAACCTTCATCGAAAAGTGTCGGAAAAGTACGTGACAAAATGTACTGCGTTTACGCACGTTGCTTTCACTGTGAAATGTGTCACCGTGTCGTCGAGTAGGTACACGATACGCAAAGTGGTGGAATACTGTAGCGGCTGGTAAGAGTTAGTGGCTGTTGCTGGAACTTGAAGGCATCTCTGGTAGAAACGGTGTCATGTTTGCGTGCCGAGCAACGAGGACCGTGAAACCTAGCATAATGTTTCTATTCTGCGCTGCGTGTCTGATAAAGCATATTTTGCCTTGAGGAAGGACGCGTTGATTTGCGTGGTTTAAAGTGGCCTTTAAACGAAGAAATTCGTTATTATTATTTTTTGCATAACTGATATTAATTTTGGACAACACATTTTTCTGAGTTGAAATTGACAAAACTTTCCCCGAAATTACCGCTGCAGTTTTAGTTCATCCAGATGCAAATCTACCAGATGCACACAACAGTCGCAATTTCCTTCTTTTTCCCCTCCCATCTGACACACTTACAAAATTCATCACCTTTGTGCGATCGCCCAGGCGAGAAGCTCCGCCGCATACCGTTCAATCAGCCAACTGCATTCGTGTGACGAGCCTTCATTGAGCAGTGCCAGATGGTCTGCTCCCATTAACCGACCAAAAGAAGGGCCAGAAGGATCGTGCCAGCGACGATTACGATCACGATGCTACTCTTCCTCTCTCCCCGCTCAACCAAGCGAGGAGTCGTTCGTCCTGGCGCGCTCTTGTTTTTGTTTCTCTCTCTTTCGATTTCTGTTCGTTCTCTCTCCTTTCTCGGTAATGAAACGTTTTCATCACAAAACGGGAAAAAACAGCTGAAGTGATTCCCAAATTAAAGGGAGGGGAACAACACACTATGGAGTTGGGCGAATGAGTGGAGTAAACGAAGAGCACTGAAAATACCCGCTGGAAGGATTTTTGTATTGGGACATCGAAAGCCACTTTGAAAATGCGGTTCGGGATGCGGAAAATTTTAAGGGATGTTGGGGTTAGTTTTTAATTACATTTTGAATATCCTGTATAATGAATAGAAATACAATCGATCCTCCTTCAATTTACATGTAAAGGATCATCCATTAACCAAGTGGACATTTTTTTTAAGGAAATCTGAACCCCTCCCCCATTCCCTCGTGGACAATTATGCATAAAAAAATTATTATTTTTTGCATGGAACGTAGACAATCTCTAACTCCCTCCCCCCGTAAGTTTCCACGTAGTTTATGAATGGCCCTTTACCAAAATACAAAAAAAATCCGCTTCTCACTCTCTTTAAATGCTCTTTATTGAAAGTAATGGAAAACTATAATCAAAATTCTGATTTTTTTCAAGGTCCAATTAACAAAATTTTCACGAACGAGGAAACAAAGAGAAACAAAGAAAAATAACTTTTTCAACAAGCAAAAGAAACAAAGAAAAACAAAAAAAGGAAATTTTTTTAAACTTTTTTTTTTGGTAAATTTGTTACATGGTTACAAGCAAACCCGTTGTGTTTATGTATCAACAATTTTGCAATTGTCTGCTCTACAACTTTTTAGAACATTTTTACACATTAAAATATGCACCCTGAAAAGTTACAAAAAAATATATTTCAAAATGAAAAAAAAATGTTTTGAATGAAAAAATGACCTTTGGTTCAAACTGAACATAAAATTTCCCTCAAAATGACATGTCCTAGTAGGGTGAAATATTAAGATCGATTTTCCAGCACAGCACTTTTTCAGTTCCATTTGGGGTCATAAACAACTCCCCAAGGTTTGGAAACGATTGGTTTAGTCCTCACTTTGCGCAAAGCGATTCAATTTTCTATGTAAATTTTTATGGGAAAAACCATTTTTTGGATTTTAATTTTCATAAAATTCACGTTTCACGCTGTACTACAACCGGATTCATATTCGGATACTCTGGAATGTGCTCTACAACTTTGCCGAAAAGAGTATGGTGCTAACTTGCTCCTGAAAGAAAATATAGCGTCCTCAAAACTCGTCTAAAACGCGATTTTCGAGCAAAAAAACGTTTTAGACGAGTTTTGAACACGCTATATCTTTTTTAGGAGCAAGCCTAGCAACATACTCTCTTCGGGAAAGTTGTAGAGCATTTTTCAGAGCATCCAATTACACAGCGTAACAAAATATTTTTTTTATTTTTTGGCAGCACGAAAAAAAATGCTCCTCTAGGGTTCGGCTTCCCGAACAAAATGCAACCTGGCGCATATTTTTATTGTTATCCTAACTCGAGATATTCAATGCAGAAGTTTTGCATATGAATCACCCCCGTCGGAAAATATTTTTATTTTGTTTTCTCTGTAACTTCTGATCAATTAGGTCTTTTGGACGCTTCCGGTGTCATTCGACGGTAAATTGTTAGAAAACTCAAGATTTGGTCCCATTGGCCGGTTCCCGTAACCGGTTCCGGAGGAAATCCGGAATATTGGCCAAAACTGTGCAAAAACTTCAAAATTTTGAAGTTTTTTGCTCTTAATGCGAAGTGAACGCACTATAGCATAAAACAATCTATACAAACTAAAAAATGTTGGTCCCAGCATGTTTGAAGGTGTTTAATTGAAAAGGTGGCCATTGAGAACCGGTTCCGGTCAATCCGGATCCGGAAACTCCGGAAAAAATAAGCAATATTTTCACAATTCCAATGTGTCAGACAGATATAAATAAAAGTGTTGTTGAAGCATTCTTTGCTACTTCATATTCATATGACCACAAAAACATGGCCAAGTGGCCAACGGGAACCTGCTCTGAATGTTCCGGATCAGGGAACCTGTGGAAATTATATTTTTTTTCATTAATTTTATGAAGCAGTTTTTATTAAGACATTTTCAATGTATCTGGGAAAATCTGAATTGATTCAAAATCAAAATCAGAAATGTGGCCAAGTGGCCAACGGTAACCCGTTCTGAATGTTCCGGATCATGGAACCAGTGGACACTTGACTTTTTTTTTAAATTTTAAAGGCAGTTTTTTATTAAGAAATTTTCAAGGTTTCTGGAAAAAATATGAATTAATCCGAAATCAGAATCAGAAATGTGGCCAAGTGGCCAACGGGAACCCGTTCTGAATATTCCGGATCGGGGAACCAGTGGTCACTTGAAATGTGCATTAATTTAAAATAGCGTCTAGTTTTCTAGAAAATCAGAATTAATTAAAATCAGAATCATAAATACGGCCAGGTAACCAACAGGAACCCGTTTTATATGTTCTGGATTAGGGAACCAGTGAACATTTGAAGTTTTTATCAAGTTTTCAAAAACATATTTAGATTAATGAAATTTAAAATTCCTGTAAAAATTAAGAACATATTCGATATCAGAATTAGAAATATTGCCAAGTGGCCTACGGGAACTCGTTCTGAATGTTTCGGATCATGTTACCAGAGAAAACTTGAATTTTTAATTAATTTTAAAATGCATATTTTAATTAATGAAATTTTTAAATCCCTGGAAAAATCTGAATGTATTTAAAATAAGAAAAAAATGTTGCCAAGTGGCCGACTGTTCCGGATCAGGAGCCAGTGGTCACTTGGCATATTTTAATAAGGAAATTTTCTAGATTTCTAGAAAAATCTGAATTTATTTGAAATCAGAATTCAAAATGTTGTCAAGTGGCCAACGAGAACCTGTTCTGACTTTTTATTATTTTTTTATTATTTAAAAAATATATTTATCTTACTGATTTTTTTAATTTTTTGAAAAATCACAATTTATTTGAAAACAGCATTAGAAATGTTTCCAAGTGGCCAATGGAAACCCATTTTGAAAGTTCCGGATCAGGGAACCAGTAGTCACTTGAAATGTTTATTAATTAAAAAAAGCATATTTTAATTAGGAAATTTTCTAGTTTTCTAGAAATAGCAGAATTAATTCAAAATCAGAATCAGAAATGTGGCCAGGTGACAAACAGGAACCCGTTTTAATTGATCCGGATTAGGGAACAAGTGAATATTTGAAATTTTTATCATGTTTTCAAAAACATATTATGATTAATGAAATTTTAAAATTCCTGTAAAAATTCAGAATTTATTTAAAATCAGAATTAAATATGTTGCTAAGTGGTCAACTGGAACCCGTTCAGACTGATCCGGATCAGGGAACCAGAAGACACTTGATTTTTTTTTATTAATATTAATAAAGCATATTTCAATAAATGACATTCAATAATTCCACTTAAAATATTTAAAATTTTAAAATTCCTTTAAAAATTCAGAACATATTTGAAATCAGAGTTAGGCAAGTAGCCGACGGAATCCGTTTTGAATGATTTGGATCAGCGAACCAGAGGACACTTGAATTTTTTTTATTAACTTTAAAAAAGCATATTTTAATAAATGAAATTTTTAAATTCCTGAAAATTTTTGAATATATTTAAAATTAGACATAAAAATGTTGCCAAGTGGCCAACTGTTCCGGATCAGGGAACCAGTGTTCACTTGACTTTTTTTTATTTTATAAAGCATATTCTAATTATGAAATTTTCTAGATTTCTAGAAAAATCTAAATTTATTTGAAATCAGAATTGAAAATGTTGTCAAGTGGCCAACGAGAACCTGTTCTGACTAGTCACAATTTTTATTATTGAAATAAATATATTTATTTTACTGAATTTTTTTTTTTAATTTTTGGAAAAAAACACAGTTAATTTGAAATCAGAATTAAAAATATTTCCAAGTGGCCAACGGGAACCCATTCTGAATGTTCCGGATTAGGGTACCAGTGGACATGCAGGGTTGTTACGGGAAAGTCGAAAGAAAATCCGCGCCAATTCCGCGCTGACCGAAACCTCAATCCGCGCGAAATTCACGCCATATAAAAAAATCGCGACAAACATTCAAGAAACATTATTTCCAAAGAAAAACTAATAAAGAAAGTATTTGATAACAAAATTTAACTCGTTTTATGTTTGAAGGAGTGATAGCAAAAATCCTTTTAAAAATACCTAAAGAGTCGTCAAGAAAAGTGTCACCAAAAATTCTTTTGCGAATCAGAGGGACACTACAATAATTTTGACCAATATAAACGAAATAGAAAATTATAAACCAATATAAACAAAATTTAAAAATCTATTAAATGAAATTTAACTTCAAAAATATGAGCTCAAAAAACAAAATCTAAAATTTGAATATAATTGAATTTTAGATTTAGAAATTCTAAAACTTCAAAATCTATGAATTTTAATACAGATTATATTCCATATTCCACACTTAATTTCGAATAATTCCGAAACAAATTGCATTTCCAATATTTGAAATATTTTCTTCCAAAAATTAAAGATTTTAGAAATTTAAGAATTTAAGAATTTAAGAATTTAAGAATTTAAGAATTTAAGAATTTAAGAATTTAAGAATTTAAGAATTTAAGAATTTAAGAATTTAAGAATTTAAGAATTTAAGAATTTAAGAATTTAAGAATTTAAGAATTTAAGAATTTAAGAATTTAAGAATTTAAGAATTTAAGAATTTAATTTAAGAATTTAAGAATTTAAGAATTTAAGAATTTAAGAATTTAAGAATTTAAGAATTTAAGAATTTAAGAATTTAAGAATTTAAGAATTTAAGAATTTAAGAATTTAAGAATTTAAGAATTTAAGAATTTAAGAATTTAAGAATTTAAGAATTTAAGAATTTAAGAATTTAAGAATTTAAGAATTTAAGAATTTAAGAATTTAAGAATTTAAGAATTTAAGAATTTAAGAATTTAAGAATTTAAGAATTTAAGAATTTAAGAATTTAAGAATTTAAGAATTTAAGAATTTAAGAATTTAAGAATTTAAGAATTTAAGAATTTAAGAATTTAAGAATTTAAGAATTTAAGAATTTAAGAATTTAAGAATTTAAGAATTTAAGAATTTAAGAATTTAAGAATTTAAGAATTTAAGAATTTAAGAATTTAAGAATTTAAGAATTTAAGAATTTAAGAATTTAAGAATTTAAGAATTTAAGAATTTAAGAATTTAAGAATTTAAGAATTTAAGAATTTAAGAATTTAAGAATTTAAGAATTTAAGAATTTAAGAATTTAAGAATTTAAGAATTTAAGAATTTAAGAATTTAAGAATTTAAGAATTTAAGAATTTAAGAATTTAAGAATTTAAGAATTTAAGAATTTAAGAATTTAAGAATTTAAGAATTTAAGAATTTAAGAATTTAAGAATTTAAGAATTTAAGAATTTAAGAATTTAAGAATTTAAGAATTTAAGAATTTAAGAATTTAAGAATTTAAGAATTTAAGAATTTAAGAATTTAAGAATTTAAGAATTTAAGAATTTAAGAATTTAAGAATTTAAGAATTTAAGAATTTAAGAATTTAAGAATTTAAGAATTTAAGAATTTAAGAATTTAAGAATTTAAGAATTTAAGAATTTAAGAATTTAAGAATTTAAGAATTTAAGAATTTAAGAATTTAAGAATTTAAGAATTTAAGAATTTAAGAATTTAAGAATTTAAGAATTTAAGAATTTAAGAATTTAAGAATTTAAGAATTTAAGAATTTAAGAATTTAAGAATTTAAGAATTTAAGAATTTAAGAATTTAAGAATTTAAGAATTTAAGAATTTAAGAATTTAAGAATTTAAGAATTTAAGAATTTAAGAATTTAAGAATTTAAGAATTTAAGAATTTAAGAATTTAAGAATTTAAGAATTTAAGAATTTAAGAATTTAAGAATTTAAGAATTTAAGAATTTAAGAATTTAAGAATTTAAGAATTTAAGAATTTAAGAATTTAAGAATTTAAGAATTTAAGAATTTAAGAATTTAAGAATTTAAGAATTTAAGAATTTAAGAATTTAAGAATTTAAGAATTTAAGAATTTAAGAATTTAAGAATTTAAGAATTTAAGAATTTAAGAATTTAAGAATTTAAGAATTTAAGAATTTAAGAATTTAAGAATTTAAGAATTTAAGAATTTAAGAATTTAAGAATTTAAGAATTTAAGAATTTAAGAATTTAAGAATTTAAGAATTTAAGAATTTAAGAATTTAAGAATTTAAGAATTTAAGAATTTAAGAATTTAAGAATTTAAGAATTTAAGAATTTAAGAATTTAAGAATTTAAGAATTTAAGAATTTAAGAATTTAAGAATTTAAGAATTTAAGAATTTAAGAATTTAAGAATTTAAGAATTTAAGAATTTAAGAATTTAAGAATTTAAGAATTTAAGAATTTAAGAATTTAAGAATTTAAGAATTTAAGAATTTAAGAATTTAAGAATTTAAGAATTTAAGAATTTAAGAATTTAAGAATTTAAGAATTTAAGAATTTAAGAATTTAAGAATTTAAGAATTTAAGAATTTAAGAATTTAAGAATTTAAGAATTTAAGAATTTAAGAATTTAAGAATTTAAGAATTTAAGAATTTAAGAATTTAAGAATTTAAGAATTTAAGAATTTAAGAATTTAAGAATTTAAGAATTTAAGAATTTAAGAATTTAAGAATTTAAGAATTTAAGAATTTAAGAATTTAAGAATTTAAGAATTTAAGAATTTAAGAATTTAAGAATTTAAGAATTTAAGAATTTAAGAATTTAAGAATTTAAGAATTTAAGAATTTAAGAATTTAAGAATTTAAGAATTTAAGAATTTAAGAATTTAAGAATTTAAGAATTTAAGAATTTAAGAATTTAAGAATTTAAGAATTTAAGAATTTAAGAATTTAAGAATTTAAGAATTTAAGAATTTAAGAATTTAAGAATTTAAGAATTTAAGAATTTAAGAATTTAAGAATTTAAGAATTTAAGAATTTAAGAATTTAAGAATTTAAGAATTTAAGAATTTAAGAATTTAAGAATTTAAGAATTTAAGAATTTAAGAATTTAAGAATTTAAGAATTTAAGAATTTAAGAATTTAAGAATTTAAGAATTTAAGAATTTAAGAATTCAAGAATTTAAGAATTTAAGAATTTAACAATTTAACAATTTAAGAATTTAAGAATTTTAAAATCTAAGAATTTAAGAATTTAAGAATTTAAGAATTTAAGAATTTAAGAATTTAAGAATTTAAGAATTTAAGAATTTAAGAATTTAAGAATTTAAGAATTTAACAATTTAACAATTTAAGAATTTAAGAATTTTAAAATCTAAGAATTTATTTTTTTTGCGATTTTTGAGATTTTTGTTTTTTTTGTTTGCAAAATTGTTTTAAATTTTATATTTTTTAGTTTTCAAATAGTGATTTTTTTTTCAATTTTGATTTTTTTTTAATTTGAATTTTTCTATAAATTTTGAATTTTTGATTTTTAAGTTTTTTGGAGATTTTTAAAATTCTGTATTTAGATATAATCCAATTTTAATTACAATTTTAGAAATTCGAAAAAAAATACATCTGAATTTAAAAAAAAAATTGTTCAGAAAAACTATTAAAATATAAAAAAAAGTTTCGAATTGATGAAATTTGAATTTTGAATAATGGAGCATTAATTTTTGAATGTTCTGATCTTTTTATTTTTCGCCAAAAATGTTTAAATTTGAAAAAAAAAACATTACTCAAAACTCAAAATAAATTACATATTCAGAGGCGGACATATTAAGAAATGAGTTAAGTGTAGCACTAATTTTATTTGATAATTTAAAAATAATCTCTACATAATCTTCATCTTAATTTTTCGACGGTTCGTATTAAGAAAATACAAACATTTTCAGAAAAAGAAAAAACTATTAATGAGAAATTTACATTGCAATCAATGGAAAAAACAAATTCTCGTAATTCTTGATAATATTTTTCTTAATAACTTAAAAGTAATTCTATATATTAAATTAATAAACATTGGAACAGGATCTCGTTGGCAACTTGGCAACATTTTTAATTCTGATTTCGAATATGTTCTGAATTTTAACAGGAATTTTACAATTTCATTAATCAAAATATGTTTTTTGAAAACTTGATAGTAATTTCAGATGTTCACTGGTTCCCTAATCCAGAAGATTCAAAACGGGTTCCTGTTGGTCACCTGGCCACATTTCTGATTCTGATTTCAAATAAATTGTGATTTTTTCCAAAATTAATAAAAAAATCAGTATTTTTTAAATTAATATAAATTGTGACCTGTCAGAACAGGTTCTCGTTGGCCACTTGACATTATTTATATTCCTAATTTTAAATAAATTCAGATTTTCCAGCAAATTAAAAAAATTAAAATATGCTTTATTAAAATTAATAAAAAATCAAATGTTCTGGGACTGGTTCCCTAATCCAGAACATTTCATACGGATTTTTGTTGGTCACCTGGCCACATTTCTGATTCTTATTTTGAATTAATTCTGCTATTTCTAGAAAACTAGAAAATTTCCTAATTAAAATATGCTTTTTCTAAAATCAATAAACATTTCAAGTGACACTTGGAAACATTTCTAATGCTGTTTTCAAATAAATTGTGATTTTTTCAAAAAAATTAAAAAAAAATCAGTAAGATAAATATATTTTTTTAAATAATAAAAAAAAAAATAATAAAAAAGTCAGAACAGGTTCTCGTTGGCCACTTGACAACATTTTGAATTCTGATTTCAAATAAATTCAGATTTTTCTAGAAATCTAGAAAATTTCCTTATTAAAATATGCCAAGTGACCACTGGCTCCCTGATCCGGAACAGTCGGCCACTTGGCAACATTTTTTTCTTATTTTAAATACATTCAGATTTTTCCAGGGATTTAAAATTTCATTAATTAAAATATGCATTTTTAAAATTAATTAAAAATTCAAGTTTTCTCTGGTAACATGATCCGAAACATTCAGAACGAGTTCCCGTAGGCCACTTGGCAATATTTCTAATTCTGATATCGAATATGTTCTTAATTTTTACAGGAATTTTTAAATTTCATTAATCTAAATATGTTTTTTGAAAACTTGATAAAAACTTCAAATGTTCACTGGTTCCCTAATCCAGAACATATAAAACGGGTTCCTGTTGGTTACCTGGCCGTATTTATGATTCTGATTTTAATTAATTCTGATTTTTCTAGAAAACTAGACGCTATTTTAAATTAATGCACATTTCAAGTGACCACTGGTTCCCCGATCCGGAATATTCAGAACGGGTTCCCGTTGGCCACTTGGCCACATTTCTGATTCTGATTTCGGATTAATTCATATTTTTCCAGAAACCTTGAAAATTTCTTAATAAAAACTGCCTTTAAAATTAAAAAAAAGTCAAGTGTCCACTGGTTCCATGATCCGGAACATTCAGAACGGGTTACCGTTGGCCACTTGGCCACATTTCTGATTTTGATTTTGAATCAATTCAGATTTTCCAGATACATTGAAAATGTCTTAATAAAAACTGCTTCATAAAATTAATGAAAAAATATAATTTCCACAGGTTCCCTGATCCGGAACATTCAGAGCAGGTTCCCGTTGGCCACTTGGCCATGTTTTTGTGGTCATATGAATATGAAGTAGCAAAGAATGCTTCAACAACACTTTTATTTATATCTGTCTGACACATTGGAATTGTGAAAATATTGCTTATTTTTTCCGGAGTTTCCGGATCCGGATTGACCGGAACCGGTTCTCAATGGCCACCTTTTCAATTAAACACCTTCAAACATGCTGGGACCAACATTTTTTAGTTTGTATAGATTGTTTTATGCTATAGTGCGTTCACTTCGCATTAAGAGCAAAAACTTCAAAATTTTGAAGTTTTTGCACAGTTTTGGCCAATATTCCGATTTCTCCGGAACCGGTTACGGGAACCGGCCAATGGGACCAAATCTTGAGTTTTTCTAACAATTTACCGTCGAATGACACCGGAAGCGTCAAAAAGACCTAATTGATCAGAAGTTACAGAGAAAACAAAATAAAAAATATTTTCCGACGGGGGGTGATTCATATGCAAAACTTCTGCATTGAATATCTCGAGTTAGGATAACAATAAAAATATGCGCCAGGTTGCATTTTGTTCGGGAAGCCGAACCCTAGAGGAGCATTTTTTTTCGTGCTGCCAAAAAATAAAAAAAATATTTTGTTACGCTGTGTTATGAATCCGATGTAATACAGCGTGAAACGTGAATTTTATAAAAATCTAAATCCAAAAAATGGGTTTTCCCATAAAAATTTACATAGAAAATTGAATCGCTTTGCGCAAAATGAGAACTAAACCAATCGTTTCCAAACTTTGGGGAGTTGTTTTAACCCCAAATGGAACTGAAAAAGTGCTCTACTCACTAAATTTGGACAACTTTATTTTAAAATTTCAAATTCGTCTTTTTTCGAATGTTCAAAAAGTATAGGGTGTTGTACCGCCCCTTAGTCATGAGATATCAAAAAACGGACCTCGTCACGTTCTGCGAATTGGCGAAAAATTACTCAATTATTAAAGATAATCATTATAAAACTCATTCGTTTCTCAGTATTTTGTATAAACATAATATACTTTTCGATCTGCAGTAACCGACTTACATTTTCTTCCATTTTTTTTTCTTTTATTGCTTTGTTTAAAGGTTTATTTGTATAAAAAAATATTGGAAATAGGTCTTATTCTATAATTTTAATCCGGCTGAAACTTTGTTGGTGCCTTCGGTATGCCAAACGATGCCATTTTGCATCAATTGTTTGCCCATATTATTTTCCATATAAATTTGGCAGCTGTCTGCATTAAAAATTTCATACAAATTTAGCAACTCACAAATTTCTAAAAAAATGATTTTTTTTATTTTTTTTCGATTTTTTTTTCGTTCAAAATTTTTGTGAAGATAGCCAAGATATTACAAAAAGACTCACAAAAAATGCAGGATGGAGCAACTCACATAAAAAAAATACAAAAATCATTTACTGAAACTGTTTTTTCAAAAGTGCTCTAAACATCAAAATTTTCAAAAACCGAACTCGAGAGTCGATTCTCCAGACAATTTTGCATAAAAGTCTCCATATTGACCATTGTCCTAAGTTCATTCCTTGTGAAGTTACAGCGGTTTTAAAAATAAAGATGTTGGAAAAATAGGTTTTTTGATGGTTTTTGGAAATTTATATATGACAGACTAGATTTTTCAGTCTCGAAAATATTTTTATCGGAAAGCTCGTCCAATTTCCCATAAGTTTGGCTTTGACCATATTTCAATTGGATGTATGGGCTTGTTTTTTTCTTTCAGTGTATGTTTTTTTCGGAAAGCCCGTCAAATTTCCTACAAGTTTGCCTTCGACCACTTTTTGATACGATGCAACGGCTTCGAGATACAGCAATATTTAAATTACGAAATACAAAAATATTTAAAACACTTACGCCCTTCTCAAATGTCATTATCGAGTGTAACTGGCTCCATATACACAAAAATGGCTTATATATGCCTGGGATTTCATGTCTACATAGTTTCATTGAAATCGGAGAGGGTCGGGTACAACAGATTCCCTTTTTGACATGGAATTGCTCAGATATATTTTTTTGTGAAAATCTAAATTTAAGTCAATAATTATTTTTCCTATTGATTGATTTTTTTTAATTTAAAAAGGGGGAAGTGATAGGAGGGAAGACAATACCTTGAAGTATATTTTGTAATGGCCGTATTTATTTTTATTTTAACAGTCATTTCTCGTAATTTAAACTTTACTTTTCATTTATTCAATTCAATTCGGTTTTATTGGTGAATAATCAAGATACAATAAGTTCTTTTGAGGTACATAACAGAGTTTTGGAGTTCCTTACAGCTGTGTGTTACATCATAATCCATTTTGGAACAGTTATTGCTTGTAAATAAAGGTGTCACCAAGAGTAAGAAAAATATAAAAAAAACTTACTAAAATTGCAAGGGAAAGGGGATAGAAAAAGAATAAGCTTAAAACTAGATCACAGTATTTTATCCTTTATAGATGTGCTTGATCATCAGCTCCCCAAGGGCCAGGAATTGCTCCGCCTTGTTACGGCAGGTCCGAAACCGCGTCATCATCTCCCCTGCGAGAGCAAAGAACTCTGGCAGGGTAAAGAGATCTTCTCCGGTAACTTCTTGCTGGGCCGTATTGCCACTGCCGGCAGCGACCACGCTGGCGAACGATCGCCCCCATCCAGGAGGGAACGCTGAGTTGTCCGCTGGAACCGTACGATGACCAGCTGCCGGCACGGTTTCGCTCGTACTTCGCTGAGGAGGGTGGGACGCTGCTGCTTTCTTCTTCCTCTTTCCTGCTCCTCGAGGTAGTTTTTCCGTGCGCTGCATCCACGGTAGTTGCTGGTATGGTTACCTCCACAGTTGGCGCACTTGATGCGCGCCTTGGTTTGCTCTGCCTTGTCCCCCAAGTCCGCCTTGCACGGCAGTGCGCACGCCTCCGAGAGGTGTGTTTCACCGCACTTCACGCAGCGGGGCGGAGGTTGCAGTTCCGCGAGCCGTGGCCAAATTTCTGGCAACGGTGGCATTGCGCTGCGTCCGTCGGGTTCTTTGAGTAAAACCGCCAGTTTACCCAAAAACCGTCCAACGCCTTAGTTTTCCGCAGGTCTTGAATTTTGACGGTGCCGCGGTCGAAGTACAACAGGTACAGTGTGTGTGTACCTGTGACTGTAGTCTTCCGCGAGAGCACTTTTATGTCACGCGGCGTTATTCCAGCACCCGAGAGGTCCTTCTTGAGGTCGGAGATCGGGCGGTCTTGGTACCCCTGCAAAACGACCTTAACGGCAGTCTTCTGCACGGGGTCGAATGTGTAAAACTTGAAGTTTTGATGCTTCAATTTCTCCACAACCAGGTCGAAGTTCTTTTCGTCAAATGTGTAAACTTGCACTGACGACTTACCGATTTTCAGACAATATCCGAGGCCTTCCAGCAACTCGTCAATATCGTCCGCCAACGTGTCCAAAACAAAAATTGGAGGTGGTCTTCGTTCCGTCAGAGAATTGTTCTTTTTTGACGTCGGCACTTTTTTCCGTGCACGACCATCATCGTCGTCGTCGTCGTCGGTAGTGCTGCTACCATCGGTGTTGTTGTTTTCTTCGTCGTCGCTCAGCATCTGGAACTCGTTCCTGATGGGGATGTTGGCGGATGTTGATGTGCCACTGGTCGTGGCACCGGAAGTACCGGAACGGGTTCGCACTGGTGATCTCGGAACGTATCCGGGATGTAGATACTTTTTGTCGATTCCATCTGCGCTCACGCTCCCCTGCGCGATGGCGGCCGACACGGCGTTGGTTTGTTTACCTTTTTGCACACGGCCGGTAGACGAACTTCGCGGGTTTTTCGAGGCCGCACTCGAACTGCCACGGCCACGGCCGGCCTTTGGCATGCTGGAGAAGCAAACTCGCGGGTAATCACTAATAACTACGGCGAAAAATTTCGAAAAAACGGTAGAGCACAGAGCACTTGACTGCTACTTGCTCTCGTGCGTACACGGAGGTGTACTTTTCATTTATTTTAAATTTTTAAAGCTCATTTGTCAAAATGGAATCAGTGAAAATATTGATAATTAAAAACTATAGAAATGTTCTTTTTTTTTAATTTTTCATGAACTTGGTATAGAAGTACTGTGGATATTGTACCTTTTTGGTTATCAGGATTGATAATTTTGTATGATTTTTATGAAAACTCCTCAAAAGTCCCAACCATCCCCTACAAGGTTTGACATTACAACCAGTACACCACGGTATTGTAATCGAACATGCAGGCAAGCATCATATCGCATCGCTGCCACCGTGCAAGGACGAACTCTGTATGTAGCAAAAGTAAACATTACCTCCCTGTCCAGAGGGGTGGTGAGGGAACGGCCGAGGTGCCGAACATCTGCTCGTGGCGCTTTAACTGCGCGCTGCCGCCTGCCCTCGGCTTGTTTTGGCCGGCTGCACCGTGTTTGGCCCTCTCTTTTCCTCTTTCTTCTTTGGTTACCTTGGCTTGTTCTGTTCTGTACCGTTCTGTTGTCGTGCGTGTGTAAGCTGCTGCCTTCTGCCATCATCGTCCATCCTCCTCTGTTGCCCGCCCGTTGGAAAAGGTTCCTCATGAGGGTGATTATGCCGTGCCGTACCGGTGTCGGCTCGACGGTTTGTAACGGAGTCGTCCTCAGTGCATTTCGGGTAAATATCGAGAACGGTTCAAAGCGCGCGCTGCAGCTACGTCTACTACTTTGGGTTCGCGGGGCAGGGCTTTTTCCGGGGGATAGTTTTGGAGTTCTACGGGGGATTTCGGGGTGGCCACTTGGTTTTGCTGGAGGTGCGGCGTAATTAATGGGCGAGCCGTTGACCGCCCTTTGTTTTGTGCGCGTATTGGGTGGCACATTGCTGGGTTCCGGAAGCAGTTGAGCAGTCCCGGAAGAGCTAGTGGGTGGGTGTTTGTCGAGTGTCACACTCGAAAAGTGTGAATAGAGTGTCGTTGAATAAGGTGTTTTGTGTGGTGTTGCAACTATTACAATCAGTGTATCGAATGCTAGTGAATTCGTGGCCAACCATGGTCAATCAATAGCAGCGATTGTGCAGTAAAAGTGATGTGAAAGTTTAACGGATTGTGGATACGTTTACCAATTTTGGATTATTTAATTTGGATTTTAAATCAACGGCGAAGTAACGATGAGCTATGTAAGTTTTTCCAGAATCATTATAATTTTAAATCTAAATTTTTAAAATGCAGCAAATGCACGCACACTTCATGCCGGCTTAAAACCCCTATGCATGCCTTGCTTGGATTAGGATTACTTATGGCAGTTACGGATGGTTGACGAGAAGAGCGTTAAGGGAAATCCTCTTAGGGGTAGTTTTGCTTTACGGTGTTTGTTCACTCCATATGACGTTCGTGAAGAGATTTTGCAAAGCGCATTTGGAAGCTTTAAGTCTATCTTAAATTACACATGTAAATATTTTGAATAGTAGGGAGTTTTTTTTAAGGCTGATTTTAAATAGTTTCAAAAAATAATGTCATTAACTCAAAATAACCTAGAATGGTAACTCTTCGCACAAATCACACAAATCGGAAAAAGTTGTACCGACCTGCAAATGTTATTCTAAGAAGCAATTTTTGTTATTGATCACGATATCAGATAGCTCCGTTTTTCGATATCTCATGACGGATGGACGGTACGACCCCTTCCATATTTGAACATTCGAAAAAGACGTGTTTTTTTTAATTTATTTCATCTAAAATAAAAATACAAAAATAGTTTCAAAAATTGCGATATTTTCCGTTACTCTACTGTAAAATTGCTTGGAATATCTAATTGTGGTTTGGTTGAGCGTTTAGCAGAATGCATTACTGTGAATACAAAAAGACGAGTAATAGTTGTTCCTTTTAATTCCGCTTTATATATAATCTTTTGAGGAACAATTTCAATGTACATTTTGAATCTGCAATAACCCAGAAGAATCTTTATTTTCAATGAGAACAAAAAAAATCATTTTAAAATATCATGGCCAACCGCGACAGTCACGAACGATCAAACAAAGAGAAGCTTAAAAAGTAACCAAGCTTTGTTTGGAAATTGGTTGCTTTCCTTTCTGCAATATAAATCAAGTAAACTGATTAATTTCATTGTTTTCCTGAACTTCATTGCCTTTTGTTTGCTTTTCTCAAATTTTACTCCACACTGCTTTTAAAAATCTTAACAATAATTTAAATACATTTATTTTGTTTTATGTTCAATTGTTAAATAATAAATTTATTGAAACATAATTTTATGATATCTGCAGCTAGGGCCAGGGCGCCATTTTTTTAGCCAGATTGGCATGATCATTTTTTTAATAAGTGGCGGGCCTGAGAAAATTATAAAAGTTTTAAAGAAAACAAAGCTAATGATGCAAACAAGATTCATTTTGATATCTTAATTTTTAGAAAAAAATATAGAATTACTTTCAAAAATGTGTTTATCTGTCTTTTTTATTTTGAATTGTATAAAATTGTTGTCAACTGTGTTTGTGATATTTCATAACTTTTTAAAATCATTCTAATAACATTCACCGTTGAACATCTTTGAAGTTGAATTTCCTCCTCACAACGATAAGAAACAAAAATTAATGAGCTATTGTCTGTCAATCTTAAATTTATTGATGTTTGGATTTGATTCTCTTTTACAAACACTTTTTTTTTGCGTTGCTATACACCTTGATTCAAGTATTTTAAAATGATTACAAACACACAAAAAATAATCTTAAGTTGATTCTTGATTTCTATGCTCATTTTGGAGCATTTTTCAATTTTTAATAATTAGATTCCAGTTTCAAAAAAAAAAAAAAAGATTTACGTTGATTTGTTTAAACGCAGTTGAAACTGATAGAAATTAATTCTTTTAAACAGGTTTTATGACATTTAGAATCATACAAAGGCAAAATTTATAAATTAATTTGGATCAAAACTTTTTTAAAAAATAAACACAAAGAAATTCCAAACTATACATTGAATAAGAAAATAATCATTCTTTTTTCATAAAAAATATTTTTATTTAATTTTTCTTGTAAAAAATTGATCTCAGGCTTATTTTTTGAATTTAGATTCTCATCTCATGAGCAGCCTGAAGTCACCTAATTATTTTTAAAAGCCTTTGTGGGTCAAAGGTTGGGCAGGCATCAGGTAGGGCTATTTTTCTCATTACGAATTATGAATTTTTGAGACTATAGAACAGAAACTGCCGTTTAAATTGAAAATAAATAAATGAATTGTTTTTTTGTATATTCATTGATATTATGTTTTTTTCTTGGAATTGCACAT
This sequence comes from Culex quinquefasciatus, assembly GCF_015732765.1. Lineage (NCBI taxonomy): Eukaryota > Metazoa > Arthropoda > Insecta > Diptera > Culicidae > Culex > Culex quinquefasciatus. The sequence goes on along the minus strand of NC_051862.1, from coordinate 181,664,409 downwards.
CTGGTTGCACAACAGTTTTACATGTATGTCTTCTTCTAATGTATATTAGGGTGCCCAGAATATGGGACTTTTTTTCAAAACCTCGCTCCACAAGCTGAATATTGTTCCTTGAACTATTTTAGGACTCTGGGCCAAATATGAGCAAAATCGGTCAACATTTACCCATTGATATTCGAAGGTGAAGTTTGTATGGGAAAAATTGAAAAAATGTATGGAAAACTCAACTTTTTTACGGTTTGGTCTCCACGGTGCGCTACTTTCATCCGAATATTCCCAAATGTGAGATTCTCATTGGAAATTTAATGCTCTACAATTTTGTAGAACATACCAAAGCTGTAAAACTTGATCCTGAAAAGTTCTTAGCGATTTAAAAAAGTCATTTTTGTATGAAAAACATTTTTTTCACCAACTTTGGGCTCGGGTATCAATGGGTTAATCTCAACCAATTTCGCTCAAAATTTACACAGATGCTTAAAATTACCCAAAAAACCGTTTTCTGCTTGTGGAGCAGGGGGTCATTTTTTCTGGGCACCCTAATGTATATTCAATAGAGTATTACTTTTGATAAAGTATTACCTTGTGATGCTAAATTCATCACTTAAAAAAATAAGTTTAAAATACAATTAAAGAATAAAACATAATTTGTACCGAATTCTTGTGTCATATTATATTTTCTGTTGTTGTTTTAAAAAGATATTTAAATAAAAAATGTGTCACTACAAATATCCACTGCCAAAACAAATCTCTTCAACCGTATGCCATTGCAAGGTGTCACTTGGCAAACAATTTCGGCTCGAATAAAACAAGAAAAAAAAAACTAGCTTGAACTTGAAACTCACTATCGATTGACACGTTCTGGGTTGCTGGAAAAGCAAATATCCTGCCAGTTCCGGCTGTGGTACATATTGAAACTGGAGAACTTCTTGAAGAAGGAACAAGTGCAAAGAAATGGAGAGCAAAAAAATCTGCCAAAGTTTCTCGGCTGCTGGTTGGCAGCAATGTCAAATATTGCCACTATAAAAGTTTCAAAGGGGCTCTGGCAAAAACGGGGTGCTTTGCAGATTTTTAAGAATGAATATTGGGTTTGTTGTTGATAAAAAAAATCCACGAGCCATTGGAAATTTATTAACGTTATTATGAAATTTAAAATAAATCCGAAAAAACTAACGATTTTTGTTTGGCTTGACATAAGATGAAAAGTGCCAACTGACTCAGACAATATTAGAAGTAGAAAAAAGTGACACGTGCAACGACATCGACAAAGAAACTTAGGAAAAAAGTGGATTTGTTTTGTCTCTCTTGTCGGATGCAATATTGCAATTGCAATACCCACTGGCCAAACTGGTGGTGATGACAGTAGATTAGTCAATATCTCTTTTTGAATTTATTGAATTATATTCCTTTTTTAAGCACCGACCTATATATTGTCAAGTTTGTTCAAACTGTTTTTGGCAAAGTTTTTGTACCTATAATTTACTTATTCTTCTACAATACTTACAATTCTCAACTTTATAAAAAAAACCCTCACCTTACATTTATCACTCGAATGAATCGTCTCGTGAGGAATTTACCCGCCAATTTCCAACAAACCACGTTCATGAATGAGTGAGTAATCCGCGCGAGCCTTATGGAAGGTTGGTAGTAAAACTTCATTGCTTATTCATGTTAATTGGCGATAACACAACAACACACGTTGTTTTAAGCCGCCGGGATGATTCACGCTGCGAGCTCGTTTTGCTAAACAAAACTACCTTTTGTGTTTTCTCATTTCTACGAGCAGCAACGAGCTTCTGTTTTCCCTTTTCTGGCGAAACTGTTGTAAAACATAAAGTCTTTTGTTTACACTTCAAAGGCTTACGAGCAGCTACTGAATGAGTACACGACGAATTCACGCTGCTGGAGTTGAAACATGTGTTTGTGTTGGGTTTTTGCAGCTGTGTAGTTGTTTTGCGAATGGTTTACGGAGGACGACCGAAACCAATAGCTGAACGGTTTCATTCAGCTGCTTTGGGTTGATTCAACTGTTTGGATATTCGATCGACTACAGTAGGACCTCGATATCGAAAATCGTTTCCACGAATGTAAAAAGAAGTCAAACGACCAGGACTTTCCCGTACCAACCCTATCGATACTAAACTGCTTTGTTTAGGGTCTGAAGCTGTTACTCTATGCAGTTGCGACTAGGCTACCAAATGCGGAAGCTGCCCCCGGTATTGGATGGAATGTTAACAGACGCTGGATTCGCTGCAGTGCAGCTGGTGGTGCCCATAATGGATGAGCAATTAATTTGAGGAATGTGCTGCTGCTTGTGTTTGTCATTAGCTCTGAAGCTGCTGGACTACGAAAGGGACTGCTGTGAGCATAATCGATTAATCGATTAGGTGATTAATCATACTGGTGATGACAGTGTCGGGATTGGTTTGAAGTGTTGATTAATTAAATTTGGATGAGGCATTTTCTATTTTGCACTTGTACAGATATTTTCAAGCAAGTTATAGATCAAATCGAAGAAAATTTACGAAAATTGCTTCATTTCTGGTAGCATCTTACTTACTTATAAGGCTGGTACAAATTTTAAATAAAGTTTTTGTCTTTCTCCCTTTCAAAATTGGCCCGAAAAATCAGGGGGCAAAAAAATATTTTTTCAAAAAACTTCACAATTTTAATGGAATTTGCAATCAGCTGAAATCAATTTAAATGTATTCTCCTGCATTTAGAATCATTTATGCATGTTTGGGTTAATTTAAAAATCTTTCGAATTTTTGAAATTTTTCGATGTTAATTATCGCAAAATGTTTTTTTTTTATGCTAAAATTTTTATTTTCGTCAAATTTTACATTTTTTGAAAACTGATGATCGCAAAAATCTGAACTAGTGTAAAATGCATTTTAAAACACTTTTTTTATGCAAATTTTGTAAATATGGTTTGTTTATATTTTTTTATTATTGTGCCTGTGCCGAGGAATACAAACTTTGAAAAATATTTGGGTAATTCTCCGCCAACTCACACAGCAGTTGCCCCGACCCCTCTTCGATTTGCGTGAAACTTTGTCCTAAGGGGTAACTTTTGTCCCTGATCACGAATCCGAGGTCCGTTTTGATATCTCGTGACGGAGGGCGGTGACCCTTCCATTTTGCACATGCGAAAGAGGTGTTTTTCAATAATTTGCAGCCTGAAACGGTGATGAGATAGAAATTTGGTGTCAAAGGGACTTTTATGTAAAATTAGACGCCCGATTTGATGGCGTACTCAGAATTCCGAAAAACGTATTTTCATCGAAAAAACACTAAAAGTTTTAAAATCCCATTTTCCGTTACTCGACTGTAAAATTTTGGAACATGTCATTTTATGGAAAATTTAATGTACTTTTCGAATCTACATTGTCCCAGAAGGGTCATTTTTCATTTGAACAAAATTTTTCATTTTAAAATTTCGTGTTTTTTCTAACTTTGCAGGGTTATTTTTTAGAGTGTAACAATGTTCTACAAAGTTGTAGAGCAGACAATTACAAAAATTTGATATATATACATAAGGGGTTTGCTTATAAACATCACAAGTTATCACGATTTTACGAAAAAAAGTTTTAAAAAAGTTGGTCGTCATCGATCATGGCCGTTCATGGTCACCCGCGACAGACACGGACGACGAAACAAAGAGAAACGCAAAAAGTAACTTTTTCAAAACTTTTTTTCGTAAAATCGCGATAACTTGTGATGTTTATAAGCAAACCCCTTATGTCTATATATCAAAATTTTTGTAATTGTCTGCTCTACAACTTTGTAGAACATTGTTACACTCTAAAAAATAACCCTGCAAAGTTAGAAAAAACACGAAATTTTAAAATGAAAAATTTTGTTCTAAATGAAAAAATGACCCTTCTGGGACAATGTAGATTCAAAAAGTACATTAAATTTCCCATAAAATGACATGTTCCAAAATTTTTTACAGTCGAGTAACGGAAAATGGGAGAATTTTTAAAACTTTTTTAGTGTTTTTTTCGATGAAAATACGTTTTTTCGGAATTCTGAGTACGCCATCAAATCGGGCGTCTAATTTTACATAAAAGTCCCTTTGACACCAAATTTCTATCTCATCACCGTTTCAGGCTGCAAATTATTGAAAAACACATCTTTTTTCGCATGTTTAAAAATGGAAGGGGTCGTACCGCCCCTCCGTCACGAGATATCAAAAAACGGACCTCGGATTCGTGATCAGGGACAAAAGTTACCCCTTAGGACAAAGTTTCACGCAAATCAAAGAGGGGTCGGGGCAACTTTTCCCGATTTCGTGTGAGTTGGTAGAGAATTACCCATTTGCATCGGACCAAACAAAAAAAAAAAAAAAACATATATAAATTTGAAATGTTAAAATTTCTTATCTGCATAAAGGCAACTAAACAGCTCTAATTTCGCCACCAGTTTGAAAAATATTTAAGCATTCATGAACATATTTTTTCCCTCAAATGAACCTTCCGGTGGAGTCAATTGGGACTAATCTTGTGAACATTAAAATGCCATTTTAAAGGTGTCCGGACCAGTCGCTATGACATGCTATGTGAAATTCGATAGACATATTTTCAGAAACTGGTGCTTTGGTCCAGACACCTTCAAAGTGGCAGTTAATGTTTCATTTAGACATTTTCAAATCTGATTGATTTTTATTAATTTTATGAAAATTATTAATTTTCTTTTTTTTTAAATGGAATGAGGTGTCATAAACTTTAACAATGTGATATATCTTCACACTGATTTTAATTTTATGGAAAAATAAGAATGTAATTTAGTTTTAAATAATGGATTTTTGTATTTAACTGTCGATTCAAGAAGTTCAAAAAAAAAAAGAGTTTTCAATGTTTACTCTTTGTTTAAACTAAATATTTATTGTTATCTAATCTAACGTGATTTATTTAAATACTCGAAAATCGGTCCCTTTTGAAGGAATTTTTTGATCGGTTTTATTGTATTTGGCAAAGATGTAATAACTTTTATTCAACAAAATTCAGTATCGCAAAATGAATATTTTTTAAGTTTAATACTCAAACAGAAAAAAAGTTTAGATTTTTTTAATGAGACAAAAAGCAGCAACTTTTGAGCCATCGATCAGAGACACAATTTACGTCGAGTTTTTGATAAATAAACGTGTTTGTTCGAAAAATAGAAATTATATTTGATTTTTTTAAGGATTGTTTTCATTAAAAAAAAAAAAAAAAACAAATTTGCAATCGAAGGGACTTTACAGGATTTTTGATTAACTGCTCCGTTTTCAAGATAAAGCCACTTTTAAGTAAAAAAGTAAATCTTTCCCTGTTCCTGGGGGGAACACCCGTGTAGAGAATCGGGGCCGGAATTTACAAAGCGGATTCAGTGAAAGTTTATTTTAACATGTTAAGGTTATTGTTAAAATTCCATAGGTTGTCTTCCTAGGGTGTCTTGATAAGGTCCAGTTTGTGACGATACACTACCTTCCCTTTATTAAGCAATCGAATCCAGAAAGGAAAAGATCACCAGTTATGTTGGTCCGAGCCGGGATTTGAACCCCGATCTACCGCTTACGAGGCGAAAGCGTTACCACTGGGCTACGTGGCTCGGCCACTTATAGTTCAATTTAAATTGAAAAATTCCAGTTTTTAGATTTTTTTTAAATAATTCACATGATTGTTCATTTCTGAAATAGTTTTTTCAAAAGTTGAGAAAACTTTCAAATAAATTGCCCAGGAGACATTTAGGATTGGACCTCTAGTTACTGAAAAAAAGCAGATAAAAGAAAAAAAATGAAAATTGACGTTTTTGAAGTCATATCCAAAGAGTCTTTCATTCTATAGAACCAATATCTCAGAAATTAAAAAAATTAAAAATAGTTCAATGTTAAAAAAGAAATATTGTGATATTGTCTGATCCTTGGCCAGATTCAAAATAATTTGCGAAAATCTAGAGCATTACTCATTGCTATTTTTATGTAAAAAATGCACATTCCAAATAGAGCCATTCAAACAAAATTTGCAGCGGTAATATTTAATTTTTGTTATGTTTTTGCCTTCCTCACCTCAATGAGGAAAGGCTATAAAATCACTCGAAAAATGAACTTCTTTATCAGACCTCTAAGGCCCAACTACACGTATACCTATCAACTCAGAATCAAATTCTGTACAAATGTATGTGCGTGTGTCTGGATGTGAGTCCGTGCACCGAAAAATATGCACACGATTATCTCCGGATTGGCTGAACTGATTTGAACCGTTTTGGTCTCATTCGATCCGTCTTGGGGTCCCACAAGACCCTAGTTAATATTATGAAGTTTGGTAAAGTACTTCAAAAGTTATGCTAAAAAAACGATTTCGAATAAAGTCCGGAAGATTGTAAAAAGGGTGGTTTTTGTAAGAAAACCCGTCATGCTATACATTTTTAAAAAGGTATTTAAATGACCTTTCCAACGAGCCCAAAACGTTGAAGATCTGACAATCCTATCAAAAGTTATAAGCACTTAAGTGTTATTTATGCACTTTTTGGAGGCCGGATCTCAAATATTTTGATGAAAATGTTGTCCGGATCCACCATGCGACCTGTCTTTGTATAGGTAATCAAAAGACCTTTTCAATCAGCCTAAAACGATGAAGATCTGACAACCCTATCAAAAGTTATAACCACTAAAGTGTTATTTATACACTTTTTTAAGCCGGATCTCAGATATTTTGATAAAAATAAGTCTTATTTATACTCTTTTTTGAGGCTCTGTAGTTCATTAACTTTATGAATGTAAGGAAGGCACCACCCACCTAAAGGTGGATTAAGCAACGTTTTTTATTTGATAAATGAATAAGTAATTGAAATTAATCTTACAGTTTTTGATTCATTAAATGGATTTTTTTTAATCATTAACTTAACATCAATACTATTCTATTTTGATCACTCATTGTTCATTATTTCTCATTCTACTCCCTAGTCAGAGTTCCCAAATTGAGTGGTTTTCTCGTTTCTTAAGCTTCAAACAAATCTATTAATACATTTATCGGAAGCCTTTCCAATTAGCTCTTACTAGCTCTAGTTAATAACCTCAGTTGAAGCTAGGGCAATTCTACCTTGCTCTCCAAAACTTGCTTCGTCCTTTAGAATTTCAGATCTATGGAGTCCCCTGATGAAGTGGAACTATTTATTCGTTCGTGAAATTGATTCGGAAATCCCAGTATCGGGGCTCCTGAGAGTGAATTTTTCCATTAGGAAAGTACTTCTTTTTGCTCGAGCATCGTTGACGGAGGCATTTGAACCACTTGTTAGAGCGGTAGGTTCCGGTGGGATTCAAGTTGAATTGGAATCCAGTTGAATTGAAATAAACAATCTCGAAGAAAGCTTCAGAGAGAGCAGATGTTCGACAAATCTTTGATTGTATGGTGGAGGATTGTTGAAGATATTTCATATCGCTTATAGAATAAAATTCTAAACCCCTAAAGCATGACGGGAAAATCGCATTATTCAATTTTTTGTTTAGATTTGCTC